>NW_027411629.1:202500-255000 GCF_049639745.1 Rhodnius prolixus | reverse complement strand
TAACCCATCCACCCGACCATAGAGCTCGTTCGCTGCCATTCGCTTCACCCCCTCCGTAGTGGAAGGTCCCCCCACCTCAATTTACAGTTCCCCAAGCGCTTCTCCCTCGTCATCCCCCCAAAATCCAACGACCTTGCGCCTTCGGGTCGCTTTCCATACCGGGACGAGGGTCTCCAATCGGGGTACCCCCAATCCTCCCAACTTGCGAGCTGCGTGCATGTAGGCTCTTGGGAGATCCGCCGGCAGCCGTAGCCACTTCCTGACCCATTTCCTCACACAAATGTCAAGGCCCCGTATCTCCGCTGCCTTCACCTTTCCCAGGACCAACCGATGATACACCGATGGCAAGAGAAACTTTCGTACAATTGCTAACCTCTGCTGGGGCTTAACGGGCGCCCTATCTATTCGTTTCAACACGCTTTCAATGTTCAAGTTAGAAGCGACTACCCCCCTCGGCCCAAATTCAACCCCCAGGTATTCGAATGTATCTGTTACCCCCAAGGCCCTAAGCCCGCCACCGGACACCCCAAACCGCAGATCTGTATCGACCTTCATCATCTTACGCGCCCCAGACGGATTTAGGGAGAGAGACCACGATTTGGTGAGATTCACCCCCAATCCGCACTCCTGGCACCGCTTTTCGAATTCCCCCAACAATAACCGCATACCCACTCCGGACGAGGACAACAGCAGAACATCGTCGGCGTACGCCAACGAGCGAATCCGCGGCCCTCCCACCCCACACCAAAACACAACCCTATCCGGCAACCCTCGCAAGATGTGGTCCATCACCAGATTAAAGAGTAAGGGCGAGAGCGGATCGCCCTGCCTTACCCCACGCCTTACTACTATTGGCTCGGAACTCTCCCCCCTCCAATTCAAAACCTGAGCCGAATGTTCAAAAAGCTCACCTATATACTCGTGTAACCAAGAAGGCGCCCCCACATTGCGCAACAGCATGATGGCTGACGGAGTCAAACGCCTTGGCGAGGTCAATGCTCACCACTATCAGCGGCCTCCGCGAAGACTACACCTTTCTTAAAATGCCATTAAGCTTCAAGACGTTGTTTCCCACCCCATCCCGGCCCCGAATGAAACCTCCCTGGAACATGCGTAACCCATCTCTCTATTCGTTTTACCAATATCCTATGAAACTGTCGCAATATGACCGAAGTCATCGAAATGGGGCGGTAACCCGCTGGTGAGTCCGGGGCCTCGGATTTGGGAATCAAAACCGTGCGAGCCACCTTTAATCCCGCCGGAATCCGGCCCCATCCTAGAAACACATTGTAGACCATCTTCTTCTCCCAGGCCGGGACGCCATTCCACGTCTCCACCTCAATTCCATCATGCCCGGCCGCCGCTCCCCTCCCCAATTTGGATTCTAGCAGTTCCAAATCGGACACCGGCGCCCGGAGCTCACGATCATCCCATGTCTGTCCCACGTCCGGCAATGTGCCGACCCACTCGGCGAGGGCTGCCTAAACACCCCGCCCCAAAACTCCACCATCTCCGGCATGGTCTGATCCCCTTTATCTCGACCCCCCCCAATATCCAATATCTCGGCGGTTCCGGGCCCACAAGTTCTGAATGGTCACATATTCCAACCGCCTTCGCGTACGAGCATTTGGTCTTCGGCTCTCGGCGTCGCTCCTTTCTCCCTCAGTTCCGCGACCTTCTCTACCCGTAGACAGCCTGCGGTCCTCGCCGCCCCGCACCAGTGCTCGCCACCAAGCCTCGACATCCCCGGGCGGGTCTTGCCCTACCAGCACGCAGTGCGCCGCACGTCTTAAGCTCTCCACCCGTTCGGCCCCAACTGTTTCTCGCTGCATCGCTAGGCTCGCCGCAAGCCCCTCCCGAGGCACCCCCAGGGCACTCACGCCCAACCATACATTAGTTGCCCGGAACCCAGGCTCCGTGCCATCATCTGACGCTGGCTGCTCGGCGCCCGAAGGCATCTCACTGGTCGCCACCTCACTACTCGGTCCTTCTTCACCCTCCGCCACGGTAGCCGACATCCCTCCACTCAAATCCGGCCGCCCCCCCGACGGACTCTCCCTGATCTGTGCTCGAACCTTCTCTTTATCGCTTGCCTTCTTCCTGAGCCCCTTAATCGCGTCCTTACTTCTTCCCGGAAAGAGTCTCTGTAGAGCTGTGACTATTCCACTGGACCTGCCCAATTTCAACTGACCCACCTCAAAGTTCGCCGCCAGTTCTATTTCTTCCTCCATCCACCGCCGCCGCACTCTGTCTAGGTTGATACCAGCATTGAAATCCTCTGGGTGGGCCCGCCTAAGGTGTAGCCCCCTCCCGGACGCTGTTCGAAACTCCCTGGTGCACACCTCACCCACGTACAGCCTATCACTGTCCATAATCAGTTTGTTTTACTCTTGTCTCCATCGCCTTCCTCCAGCCGAGGCACTCCAACCCGTTGATTCTATGGTCGGCCTTCCTGCCCAGCCCCCCGTATAGGCCACATACCGGAGGGTCCGCGCTCTTTGGGCAGTCACCTGCCTTATGCTCCGATTGTGAACAGTGCGCACACACTTCTTCCTTCACCCTACAAAACTTGGCAATGTGGCCCAGGCCTTGACATTTATAGCATCGGGACAAGCCCAGGTAATCATCCACCCTGCATGAGTCCCAGCCAACGTACACGCGCCCCTTCGCCACCAGCTCCGCCCGAAAAGCCGGAGCCACCTCCAACACCAGGTTGACCACCCCCAGATTTCGTCTCCCAGACCTAAACTGAACTTTGCATTTCGCCCGGAACTCCTCAGCAGACATCCCCTCAAAATTTTGCCCACGAATACGCTCAATAGCCTCCTCGTCAGAGAGGTCCCGGGATACATCGTAAACTACCACACGCGGTTGGGCCTTACCTAGTTCCTTTATTGTCACGCCCATCGCGGCCCATCTTGCGTCCTCCAACTCGACTTGGCCTCTGGTGGACGCCTCAGTCTCCAACACCACCGATCTGGAACCCCGCTTTCGTAAACCCACGACCTTCCACCCCTCCTGATCCGGGTCAAAACGCCGCTTTGAGTCTTCTTTCAACTTCTCAGCCGAATCTAACTCACTTCCCTCCCTCGGGCTAATGACTAATGCTCTGCTCTTGCATCCCCCGGCCCTTGACGATGCGACCACCTGTGCAAAGGAAGCTATCCCACCTGCCACCACCGCACTCGACACTGGGCGAACCCCACTCCCCCCACTTAACACCCCCCAATGCTCTTCACCGCTGTGTTTACCTGCTCCAGCTCCGCACCGATCTTCTCCATGGGGAGCCTCGCCGAGAAATCCTCCAGCATCTGTCCCACCTCCTTGGTCGAGCTCAGCCTGCTCTCCAGGACTGCATTTCTTTGCTCCAATTTGATAGCTTCCATGGCCAGCTTTCTAATGACTGAAGCAAGTCCCCCCACTTTCGCCAGAAAGACTTTGGCAGGACCTTCTTCAATTTTCTTACGATCGTCGCAAAAACGTAAGGCCTCCTGCTCTAAAACTACCGCTTCGTTAAATAATTCCAGCACCTCCGGCGTGGAAATCTGGACATGGCCCTGCGACCTTGCCTCAAACAAATCCGCCTTCCGGCTGAAAGCCGGCGACCCAGTGGCCATCGCCACGCCTCTACTGCGAGGAAATAACTAGCTGCTGGCCGATATAACGTCAGTAATGTTGCAACTCAGAGAACACTTGCACCACACAGTACTATTCACTCGCCAAGCCTATAAAAAAAAAGAATACGAGGTCTTATTCGGCACCACACACTACTAACAGCGATCAGGTATACATTCCTACCAACTAACCGTTGGTATACATTGTACACTTACAAGAAGAGACAATGTATACCTTTGAAGTTTTAACAAATTGCAATACTCCTATTTTACAATGTAAACCTTAGGCCCTGTACAATGTATACCTTTGAAGTTACCTGTGTAAGAGCTCCTATACAATTTGTGTCTCCTGATAACTCTGAAACTTTTGGAGGCCCGTATCTACCTTCAAAATGGTGTCACCGTCCTCAAATTGTCTCCTTTATTCCAGGGGCTCTGCCCCCTTAAGTAGGGGTTCCGCCCAGGCTGCAGCCAAGATCCACCAACCGGAACCGCTGTAGCAAGGCCTCATATACCGCAGCTCAATCCAATCCAGCACTAACTGCAGCACTCGCTCACGACGTGGTCGAACACGCTAACAGAATTGTTCACCCACCTCCCCCCTCTCTAAACCTTCAAAGGCTTATATCTCCTCAACCATTAATCACAAAAAGTTCCTGATAAGCGCAAAATGCAACAAACTTACCCCTCTAGGCGTCCGTATGCTCCACCAGGGCAGGGCTACACCTCCTGAGCCCACTTCCGTTCTAAAATTTAAATTGGTTAAAACTCTCCCGCAAGGTACCACTCACCAGTCCACAATAGCACAAACAGTAGGCAGTTAGTTCATCTACACCTATACCAAAAATCAAATTTTTACACTCACTCCAACTAATTAAAAAAAGTAGTTGAACTGGACCGTCTGACAAACGATGTTAACTGTACAAAAGCTCAGCGGAGAGTACTGCCATCAAATTTTTGTTTCCAAAATCTTCCTATAAAATAATTATTAATTAGTTATATCGGCTGTAGAACGCAATTAACAACCACGCAATTACTAATTAATACAAAAAAAAAAAAAAATTATATTCTAAAATAGAAATCAAATATAATTAGATATATAAGACATATAAATAATATATAAATCAATAATATAAATAATAATTTATAAATAATAAATAAATAATAATAAGTAAATAATAAAAATACTAATAAGGATAAATAAATAGAAAGTATTTAAATAAAACTAAATAGAAAATTAGAAAACACCGTCTTTCGGTACTGCCAGTAATACTGGTCGTAACCGACAACCAATAAGATAACTCCAAACAACGGCCAATAGCAGCAACGCACAATGCAACGGTCAATAACGGTCACTCTACAGCAATGTCCCCCCAGTCCATCCGTCGGCACCTTTATAGATAACTCGCGAAATATCCTAAACTTCACCAATTTCCGCCGGGTTTTTTCTAAAATTTCACTTATTTACTCTCACACCACACTTTTCTCACGACAAAACCCCGGGGCTACGCCCTGGGGCCCCAAAAAAGACTCTATAAATATTCTATTAAAATAGCGAAACCACTGCACTATCTAAACACACTGATTTATTCACTTAATAAAAACCTACGTTCACCAAAATTTTATGAAACACTTGAAACAATAAAAGGATTACTTTACCGAAAAATCACTTCAAAAAACCGCCAAGAACCACCTAAAAACACCGCACAAACACGGAGCACGCACTAGAGATGTTTACACTTTGACTGCACAAACACTAGTCTAGTAGATAGGGACATTCTTTCCCGTTTAACCCGTTCCCATCAAGTACTAGGGGTTCTTTAAGGTCCGTTCCTATCCATTCGGATATACCAGACCCCCTGTGCAGGCACAGGGTCGTTTTACAAGAGAAGGATGTCACCACCATAGAGAGGTTGAAGTGCTAGGCCTCACCATGGCGGAAGTGCCCACCCAGGCACTCCCCCGCTTGGCCTCCAAAGAGACGAGTTGAGCTCACGTTCAACCAGCGCATGGAACTAACAAATGTTAGCTCCACTCCCAGATCATAGAGAAGGCAAACTCTACTTTAGCTCTGGTCAGCCGCACCCTCTAGCGAAAGGCACTTCCATCATATGATGGCAAAAATACTCTAGTTTCTATAGCGGTGTACCTCCGCTCAGCTCATGTCCTAGGACAGCGGAGCTAATGGTTAACCAACGGCCACTACGAATCCTACCTCAATTGCAAGCAATTGGGCTTGGTAATCTGGTACAGCTTGCACCCGTAGTTCAGTATTTCGCTATTGAACTATAGCAGCGCGACTGATCGCACGCTCGATGGTCTTACACACTCGCCATCTCCTGATTCCAACCCGTTGCCTGAGGGGCCGGGGAACAGTTTCCCAGGAATCTTGCAGGTTACCTTGTAAGAGGGAAGGAAAGTAAGGACAGTATTGGAAGGGAATGGGATCCCCAACTTGGAGAACCAGAAGCTATTTGCATTCCGTCCGGAATGGGCGATGGTGTCGCTACGTACCTACGCCACCCCAGGCTCCCACATTCACAATAAATACTTTCATACTCCTATCCTACTGGAGATGGAGTACTCTATATTCCTCCATCTCTTAACCCCTAACACTAATCAGGTACGATCCTACACCTATCCTATTCCTAAACCTATCTCCTCCATTCATACACCGCAATCATTCAATAAATTACATTCATACAACCCACAACACCCTCTCGCTAACCTAACCATAACCCTAACAGAGGTGGAGTACTCGATATTCCTCCACCTCAATCCCAACTAAACTAACGTAACCTAACCAACACTAACCTGTACACAAATTCCTAACTTACATAACATTTCCTTACACAACCCCATAAACCCAACCCACCAATCTTCATAAACCCAATATTTACACTCCGAACTTATCAATCATTTCCCTACATAATTCCTTAAAATCAATCCAATGGTCAGCACTTATCCAGTAACCAATACTTTCTGACCATCCCCATCCAATTCTTCCTAATCTACTCCTCAATATAAACCGCTCCCTATCACCCAACACACACTTAAAAACTTTATGTTCCATGGTATCCAAAAACCCACACTCACAGTTTCCCGACTGCTTCAACCCAAACCTCAGCAGATAACTAGCACATGCACCATGACCGGTTAACACTTGCACCGTCCAATGATCAACGTCAAACCATTTCCACTTCATTCTATTTTCTATCTTTGGTATCATTTGCCATACACTTCTACTTTTCTCAGAGCAGTCCCACTGCATCTGCCATTTATGTATCAGCCACTCATCTACTTCCTTCTTCATACCTACTTCTCCAATCACTTCTAATTCATCTTCATCTATTAATCTCTCTCCTAGTTGGAATTCTTGCTTTCTCCTTATTTTGTAATATAAAGCAGCTCTTTGTATGGCCAAACATACTGGCAACACACCAGCCAGCACTGGCAGTACATCTGTAGACAGTGTCCTGTATCCTCCAACCATTGCCAATAATATTTTTCTTTGAGCCATTTCCATTTTCCTTCGCATTGTATCTGGCATTCTCAAAACCACAAAAGGTGCTCCATACACAAAAACACTCTCCACTAACGCTTTATACAAGATCCTTCTTTCACGCATATTATAACCCCAACTGCTCCCCCATAATCTCCTCAACTTACCCCACCGACTAACCACTTTTCCGCACACTACATCGACGTGTTTGGCAATACTCATCCCTTCTCCTAACCACACTCCCAAATACTTATAATCCTTTACTGCTCTTATACGCATACCACTCATAAATACTCGTGGTGGTCTCTCACTGTCAAATTTCCCTTTCAATATCATTAGCGCAGTTTTTTCTTTTGAAAATTCCAACTTACATATTTTTCCCCATCCTTCAACCACTTTAACCGCATTATCTCCTAATTCCTCCAATTCCTTTCGTGACTTTCCATTTATTATAATACATAAATCATCCATATATGCTCTAGCTTGAATATTTTTCCTTTCTAATATCTCCAATAAATTATTAAAAACTACACACCACAAATACGGCCCCATCACCGATCCCTGAGTGCACCCACGCTGTACATTCCTACTAACACTCACATCCCCCACCTTGGTCACCACCATTCTATCCTGCAAATAATCATTAATCATACCATATATTCCTTTACTTACCCCTTTCTCCAATAGTCTCAACTTAACCATAGGCCACCATACATTATCAAAAGCCCCCCTTATATCAAAGAATAACCCCATCACATGTTTATCTCCTATATTCCTTACTTGGGTATCCAAATCCAACAATATATCGTTAACATCTCTTCCCTGAACACAGCCATATTGGTTATTGTGTGCAACACTTCCTTCATCCTATTCAAAATTACCCTTTCCCAGATTTTTCCAAACACTGCCAATAGACAAATAGGTCTATAGGCTGTTGGATCCAAAAGATCCTTCTCAGGTTTCTCTAACCACACTATCAACCCTTGCTTCCACAAACTAGGAAATTTCCTTTCTTTCCTACAACGTTCAACAAGTCGTAAAAAGTCTGTTTTTATGTGTTCCCATCCTCTTATTACCATTTCAATAGTTATACCATCCATACCAGGAGCTTTTTTCTTTTTGAATCTCTGAAGCGCAAACCATACTTCCTCTTCCTTTATTTCCTCTTCTTCTACATCTACCAACAATTCTTCTAACTGTTGAACTCGCTCCCGTATTACTTTGTGTTCATCACATTCTTCTAATAGTTCATCTACGACTACCACCTTATCCACTAATTCTTCTAATGTTTCTTGAATCCCTGTAGTAAAGTTATTTCCTTTTCTTACCGCCTGCACCTCCACCTTGTTTTTCACTTTCCCTATTTCTATCTTATATCCTAATCCCCATAAATTCTCTTTCACGCCCTCAGTTATGCTTTTCTTCCAACTTTCCTTCTTCCCAATTCTAACCATCTTCGCATACTGTTTTCTACATCTTTTATACCTCTCCCATCTCCTCTCTCTAACATCCTCAACACGTTCCCGTTGCACCTCTCGTCTTAATCTCGTTAATTTCATTCTCATTTCTCCCATTTCTACAGTCCACCATTTCTGTCTTCTCTTTCCACTTCTAAACCGTCCTATGCTTGCATTTCTAAATGCCACCTGCATCCTTTGATGTAACAAACACACCTCCTCATCAATCCCTAATCCACCTGGTATGTCGCCACTAGACTCCACCAATTCTTGCTCAAATTTATCCCAAACCACCAACTTCCTTTTCTTAACTTTACTAGCATACTCATCCCACATGACCTCGTAAATGATCAATCTATGGTCACTGCCAATGTCATTCCCTAACACACTCCATTTCTGCACTCTATTTCTTATTTGAGCTCCACACATCGTCACATCTATATTAGTGGCCGATCTTCCATTGTCGAATGTTTTAAAATCTCCTTAACAAAAACTTACAGTTTAAAAAGTTAAGTATAAGGGTTGATTAAACGCCAAAAGGTACACAAATCAGCAAGTACCCAACATTTCATTCAAGCTTAGTTGATATAATTTAAGTAATTTTGCTGCATTAACTTTTCCTTCACATTTTTTAGAATTTATTAGATGTCACAGACCCTTATGCTGGCCAGTTCGTTCATAATATTATTTGGTTATAATTATGATAAAATGTATATTATATCTTCGTTTTTAAATAGGTACTTTATTTTAACTCTATTCCAAATTATTCTTCTGATTTATCTTTATTATGCCCTTTATCTGAAGTTGTCACATCTTATACATGCATGTTAAAGTAGAAAAAGACAAAGTTAGAGTCGGCTACTGTTTAAATTTGAATCACGGAGGATTTAAAACAATATTTCAGACTTGAATTCGTCTTACCGAAATATTCGTGAGCACAAATAACACACAGTTAATAACAAGTAGATTATTCAACAACAATTATTCATTTCTCAATTGTAATTTAATTTTACTTATGTGAGAAGAACAGCTACATTGAGAGTGTGATTGAAGAAAACTATATTATTTGCGATAGAGCCAGATAATTATTACCTATTATTATAAACGTTTGACTACTACATAAAATAACAATTACTTTAATCGAAGAATGAACTTAAACCGACGATTTTTATTAAAAATAAAATAATCGAAATCATTGATGTAAGCATTTTTTTTAAAAAAGTTTTTAAATTTTGTAGCCTCGTAATTTTTTTTTATTTTTTATAACGTTTTCTTTTTAACCTGTAATTAATAGTTCGATTATTATAGATTAATAGATATTAAAGTCAATCTACAGTGCTACTTGAACAAATATTTTGTAGATGAAAATGGCCAGCATAAGGGTCTGTGACATCTAATAAATTCTAAAAAATGTGAAGGAAAAGTTAATGCAGCAAAATTACTTAAATTATATCAACTAAGCTTGAATGAAATGTTGGGTACTTGCTGATTTGTGTACCTTTTGGCGTTTAATCAACCCTTATACTTAACTTTTTAAACTGTAAGTTTTTGTTAAGGAGATTTTTGTACCTTTTGGATAGATTTTCATTTTTGTCTATTTTGCTAAGTTACATATCTGCTTTACTGTTTTTTTTAAATTAGGAATAAGCAATTCTATCATTATAACCTGATAAGGTGTTAAGTAGGAACCGTAACTACCACTGGAGAGATCTTTTTAAAGAATGATTATAGTTGCGGTCCCCAAACCATCCTCAATAACAATTTTTTTGAGAAAGCCTTTTTATATAAAATAGGAAGGTATTTGTACGTAAAAAGCAAATTTAAACTGCGATTTCAGACCTTCCTTTTAAGAGGAGTAAGAAAAATAAACGGGCGATTACAGTACTTCTCCCTAAAAGGCAAAGAGGCAAAGATTTTGAATCGAACGACAATTCATTAATGTAAATAGGTTCACCCATTGATAATTTTAACGATTGCAGTACTTCCTCTTAGTAGGTGTAAGAGCATGATGGCACTTCACAGCCATGTAGAGGAGCTTTAATCACTTCTTCGTGCTAAATTTTATCAAAATCGGACAAAGCGTTATAGAAATATTGGTAATAATAGTTTTAGAAACGGCCTTACTTGGGTGGGGCAAACTCCCCTCCATATGAGGCATAGCGACGAGACTTTTAAAGTGCAAATCTGTACAAAATTTCGATTCGAATGACACTTCATTCATGAAAATCAGTTCACGTGTCGATAATTTGAAACGATTGCTATACTTCCCCTTAACTAGTGTAAGAGCAGATCGTCGCTTTAATGTTACATAGGGGAGCCCTAACCCCATCATCCTACCAAATTTTATCAAAATCGGGCTAAGATTTACAGAGTAATTAGTAATAATAATAATTTTGAAGGGGGCCTTACATAAAGGGGGCTAACTCCTCTCTAATTCGGTGTACAGCGTCGAGACCCCCAAAAGGCACATCTACATAAAATTCCGAATCGAATGTCACCTCATTCATGAAAATCGGTTCTCGCGTTTAGGCGCTACGTAGTTTACAAAAAAGGTAACAACAACAACAACAACAAGAACAACAACAACAACAACAATTTCTGAAAATGCCGTTTTTGCTCATTTTCGGCAACTTTTTTCTCGAAATCTATTAGGTCTGGGTGGTTGCAAAAAAATTTCAGTTATAAAGGAGGGTTTGCTCTTTATTTTAAAGAAAATTTGGGAATTTTATCTTTTATAGAAAAAGAGAAAAAAATTGTCAAAGTTGGGTGTTTTTTAACGTTACGCTTTTTCGTGCACTTTTTGACGATCAACCCTTATACAACTGTCCTACCAGACAGTTTTAATAACTTGGCACATTTACCACGTATAAGTTATTAGCTAACAAAAACTCTTCTAATAACAACCCCTTTTCATCTGTCCTCCCACTATACCACATTTCAGATTTTGCATTTGCATCTACTCCTACAATCACAAACTCTTTCTTATTTCCTACTCCTCTAAGAATATTGTCCAATTTACTTAAATGATCTTCTGTGGACTCCGAGAACTTAAAATATCCACAAATCACTACTAATTCTTTATTAATCGCTACTACCACCCAACACTGATCACAGAGATTGCTATATTTAAACACGTTCAGCTGCTCATTAAACACCACTATTACTGCTAATGGGTTCTCAGTTCCTTCATAAGAAATTACTCTATCCCTTATTCCGACACCCTCGACTCTTCCTCTCCGACTATACGGCTCCTGAATAAGCATAATGTCCAAACCCCTATCAACCACTTCACGTCTTAACTCATCCATTACTACTCTCGTTCTTCCCGCATTTATCTGTCCTATTCGGATTATTCTCTTCCTCCCACATCCTCTTTCTTCCCCCTCACTCATATTTAGTATTATGCTTCTTCCTCCACTTTAATGTCATTAAAACGGGACAACCGCCCCAAGTCACTGAATGGCCAGCATCCCTGTATCCCATTCTTTAACAATTAATACACCTAACTTCTTGCCGATTGCAACACGTCACATGGTGTCCTTCCTCTCCACATCTTGCACACGCCACAACTTGACCACAAAATCTTCCCATATGTCCCCATCCCTGACACTTATTACACTTCACTAACCCTACATATTCATTGACTTTACAGCTACGTAACCCCACGTATACCCTCCCTATCTTCTCTATACGTAATAACATCTGCGGAGGGATAAATGTAGAAATGGGCGAAATTAAAGAGACAATGAAAAATGAAAGGATTAAATTTATAGAAGAAATAAGGAATGTAAGGAAAGAGGACCAAATGATAGTAGATGAAAGTGAGGGAGAAGGTACAACTTGGGCGGAGGTTGTGGGAAAAAGGAAAAGAAAAATTCATAGGGGTCCTTCGGTTGTTATTGAGGTCCCTAAGGGCAAAGGAGCCAAAGAGGCTAAGGAGGGTTTAGTAGAATGCTTAGATCCGAAAAAGGGAAATATAAGAGTCAAAGGACTTCGGAAAAAAGGTAAGGATTTTATAGTGGAACTCCATGACAATGACGATTTAAATCGTCTGAGACAGCAAGATCAGCTGGAGAGAGCAGGTTATAGAGTGGATGGAGAACCTAGATTGGGAGATCCTTCGGTTATCATTTATGGTGTGGATAGAGGATTAACTGATATGGAGGTTTTGAATTCTATTAAATTTAGAAATGAACATTTATTTAATGGAGTTGAGAGTGGGGAGGAGAGTAAAGTATTTAAACCCAGGATTAAAATAGGTCCGAGAGGTAGGGACGTGGTTAATTGCCTCATTTGAAGCCCCAATCCTCGGAACAGAGATGCTGAGTCACTCGACCAGATCCCCTTCCATGAAATGGTCAAAGCCCCAAAGCGAACAAACCGCTCTTCAACTCCAAACAGCGCTGCCACCCGCTCCATGACCTCCCTCGTGTTGTAGTAATCAACTTTCTCCTTGGCAATAAAGTTCAATTCCCTGGATGGTGACACCACTTGTACGTCTAGAACCCAAGCACGCCCGTCTTTGATCACTACAAGGTCCGGCCTCCAAGAGCCCGGGCCTCTACCCAGCCATACCTCCCGATGCACATTGTATCTTCGCCTACGTAGGCTATCCTGAATGAATCTGACCAAGGCGTGGTGCCGCAATATTCGTCCTCCCCGCGTCCGTGGACAAGTTTGTATTATGTGGGCTTGGGTCTCCGCGAAGGAGCACCCTGCCCTACACCAAAGTGCCCCAGTCAACCCACGACGACCGCGCGAGGTCCTCATCCGAGTCGGAAGTGATCCACTTATCAAACGTACAAATTGCACGAATTCCCTCCCAGACATGCCCGCACCCGGGCCTTCCCTCAGCCAGGTTGTAGAGGCCGAAACGCCCGCGGCTTCGCTCAGATCGGCCCCATCTATTGTTGAGTGCCACTGGTCAACTATTAACCTCCTAGCATTGGCAACCGCCTCCAACGCTGCCTCGTCCGCCCAGTCCTCAGTCCCCGGGAGGAGGTCCCCCAACTCCTCAAATACGCCCCGGCCCATTCGATGGAGCCTAACCGCTCGGTACGCCGGAATCATGCGTTCCAATGAGACTATCCCCAGTCCGGCTTCTCTGGTCGGCGCGTGAACAAACGTGTTCGGACAGTCATGCGGCAAGTGCAACCACTTCCTCACAAAGGAGCGCACAGTCACGTCGAGCTTACGCAGATTACCCCTCCCCGGAAAACCAAAGACCAAGCCGTGGAACTGGGAGGGCAAAAGGAAATCCCTGAGGAGGCCTACCTTCTGTTGTGGCTTGAGTGGGGCCCGATCTACCCTGGTCAACCACTGGACAAAGTCCGGAGGTCGCCCTATCACTCCTCTACAGTCAAATCGTACACCCATGTAGGACCATTCGTCCTCCATTTTCAGTACTCGGATCTGACCCACATTAAGTGCCAGGGAGGCACTTTCATCCACTTTAATGAGCTTCTGGCGGCCCGAATGGGCCAGTACCAGGATCTCCGACTTGGCCGCATTAATTTCCAGTCCACAGAGTCCGAGTTCAGCTTCGGCCACCCTGGCCAAACAGGTTATTCCCTCCATAGACTTCGCAAATAGTATGATGTCATCCGCGTACGCCACCGCTCTAATTCTATGATTGGTCATCCCAGCACAGAACCCCACCCTCTGCGGAAGGGCCGCCAGTACCACATCCATCACCATGTTGAACATGAACGACGAGAGCGGGTCGCCCTGCCTGACCCCCCGCCCAGGGGCTATGGGGGCCGACTGTCGACCTCCAACCGACAAGAACATTCGCGCCTCCCTGAAGGTAGCCGCGACATAATCAATGAAGGACCGAGGAAACCCTCTAGCCCCCAAGAGGCCCAGGATCGCATGATGGCTAACGGAGTCGAATGCCTTCCGAACGTCCAATTTCAAAACACACAGCGCTCTGTGCCGCCTCCATGCTGCCTTTATTAGTGTATTCACTTTACTGACATTCAGCGCCATCCCGTCTACGCCGGCAATGAACCCCTTTTGTTCAGGTGCGTGCACTTCCAACCGGGACAGCCTGGCCGCCAGTATTCTGTGTAGGTGTCTCACCAGCACCGAAGCCACCGTAATGGGCCTGTAGTCAGCCGGGGAAGCCGGCTCCAAAGTCTTCGGGATAAGGGTAGTACGCGCCCTGAGAAAATATTCCGGCATTGCCCCCCTATAAAGGATCAGGTTGAAAACCGTCCGCAACACCACCGTCGGCGCCTGTCTCCACCGGGACGGCTCTCCTTGGATAATTAACCCTAACCTCCTCGTCATCACACGGACTCCAAACCTCCTCCACTCCGACCACCGGCGCGAGCTCATTATTCGCCCCCCCCCACGATGCAGACGGAACCTCAAAGAAGGTCCTCCAATAGGGTTCCAATTCAATAAGCCCATGGACCGCCCCCGGAGAGCCCCGATCATCCAACAACTCCCTGGCCAACGCTCTTCGATCAACAGACCACAGCCGCTGAACCCGGGCATATTCGCGCCTTCTAATACCTCTAGTGCCCATTGATGGGCCCGCTCCAACGCGAGCGGAAGGCCGTTCAGCTTCCGAACTTTTCGGGAATGCCACTCTGCTCCACTCCACCAACAATTCTCCCCAATCAGCTCCGTCCCCAAGACTCGCGATCACTCGGACAAGTTTGTCTGCACCGTATGCGCAACCCATGGTCCTAAGCTCGTCTATATCACCAATGAGCTGCCCCAGTATATCCCCAGTTGGATCCCCTTGACGAGGGAGGGGCGATGGTCTCCTAGGCGTCGGCTCGGAAATTTCTGCTAATATCCTACGATATTCATCGGTTCTACGAATCCCCTTAATAGCGTCCATTGACCTCGTGGGGGATCGGTCAGCCAACGTCCTTTGCAAGGGAACCCGCAGTCTCAAGGCCAATAAGTCCCTCTCAAGAGTTGCCAAGATTAACATTTCCTCTTGTGTCCATCTCCGCTTGACCCGCTCAACATTCACAGTCGCATTAAATTCAGCGAAGTGGGTCCGCCTCATGTGGAGCCTTAGTCCCGAAAATGTTGTAAAGATACGCCCGCAATGATTACAGCTGTTAGCTCCGATCTCCATAATCTATTGATGCGGCCTTTTGACCCATTGCCCGCATATACATTGCGCACTTAGCCCCATTGATTAAGTGATCCGCCGGCCTCCCCATTCCCCTACAGGCCCTACACTCGGGCGGGGATTCGCCTTACAAAACTTCGCAGGGTGCCCCAGACCTTGGCATTTATAACACCGCGTAACCGTGAGGTAATCGTCAACCCGACATGCATTCCAGTCCACGTACAGCCTAACCTGTGCTTTCAACAGATCTCGCATGTCTGGGGATGCCTCCAAAACCCAATTCACGGTGTCCCGGTCCCTAGGGCCCGACCTAAAAACAAGCTTTATCGCCTCCATAAAACGCGCCTCAGTCATATTCGGAAAATTTTGCCCCCTTACAGCAGCGAGGACTTCATTCTCGGTTAACACCCTCGGAATCCCATAAACAATTAGCCTAGGCCTTACCCTTCCCAAGGGCCTCACCACCAGGTCAGCATTCGCCAAATTAGCAGATCCAGCAATATTCACCGCTTGGGTTTCCGATGAGGTCTCTATGACCACTGCATGGGGTCCTTTTCTTCTCAGTCCCACCACCTGCCATCCGTCTTCAACAGGCTTAACCGCCGCCTTAATCGCCGCCTTGAGCTGCTCAGCCGACTTCGGTTCAGTACCTTCACGAGTGGTCACCACCAGCTGCTGCCTAGGGGGGGCAATCTCCGCCCTTCCGGTCACCACCGCGGCAAATGAGGGCTGTTTCCCCGGAACCAGGGGCGGCGAAGCGTATGTGGGGGACTTAGCTAAAGTCCTCTGAATAGCAGCAAGAGATTCCTCTGTCCTCCTCTGAGCCTGGACCAACTCCTCAACTTTCCTCTGAGCAGCCATTTCCTCAAGCAAATCTGCTATTCTGGCCATCCTCGGGCCACCAGCTAGCTGCAGCGAAGCATTGGTCCTCTCCATAGCCACTAGATGAAGTGCCAACTTCTCAACAATATCCATAAACGCTGCAATCTTCTCTTTAAAGACCTTCGCCGTTCCCTCCCCAATGCGCCTAGCAGTGGGAGCACAGAATATATTAACCTCTGATTCAACGGCCTTTGCCTCCTGGACCAGCTCGATAAGGGGCAACGAGGTCAGTCCATAATTTTCCTTTCCAGCTGCATACTCCATCTCTTCCCCAGCGAGGGAAACCCTCGGCCCCTTGGGGCCAGGCCCGGGGGTGGCCATAGTTGTCCAGACCAATAACCAGCTATAATACTATTCACTCTGAGTGCCAAGCCAATATATACGAAAAATACGAGGTCTTATACGACACCACACAATGCTAACTGGGATCAGGTATTCATTCCAATTGTAATGCACCTATATTACAATGTATACCTTTGTCTTCTTACAATGTATACCTTTTGTCCACTTTACAATGTATACCTTTAAAAGTTGCAAGCGATACTTTTATTCCACAATGTATACCTTAGATTTGGTGTAAGCTCCTACATACTTTATAGGAGCTCCTATGCCACTTGCTTCTCCTAATACTTAGCTGCTCTTTTGAAGCGCCTGAGCGCTCGCCTGATCGCGCGACAGACTTCAAAATCTGCGTTTCTATTCCAGGACACCAGCGCTTTCAAATTCCACAATTTGAGGTCTCCCAGAGGCCTCGCCCCACTGGCCAGGGGCCCCACCCCCTGCTGCTATTAGTGAAAGCCAAATGAATCAGCCGCCGCCAAAGACCTTAGGCACAGCCCAATCAATCACCCACTCGCCGCAGCACCAATCCTCTTGTCGGGGCTTGTACACCTGACGTCTTTTATACCACCCGTCCACTCAAACCTTGTCCATACTTTCAACTGCTTATAACTTTTAAACCGCGCACCCTCTCTGCGTGCGACAAAAACCACTTTTACACTCACCTCAAAACTCAGCTTCTCCGAAGGCAGGAACCCGGGGCTCTGCCCCCGAACCCCAAAACAAGACAAAACTCCCAAAAGTCGGAAAACTCGTCCAAAAAAAAACAATTCGGCCCCAGACACAGTCACTATAGGTAGCCAATAGGTGACCCCAACAGCACACAGAAAATCAGAATTTTCAATCACCTTCCAATAATTAAAAAAAGTAAATTAAACAAAGCACTTTACAAGCGATGTGTACTGTACGGCTGCCAGTAGATGACCTGAGCTATTGACAATTATATTTGAGCATAAAATACAGAATTTACAATACTTTTAATGAATAATCTTTGTTTATACTATATAGCATATATACAAAAAGAAAATAATGATATTTTACACATATAATAATACAGATATATTTTATATACACAGAATTAAACCATCTAACACTTCACACTCAGAACACTTGGGCACAAGAAAGTGGGTGGCTCTACACCCGGCGAAAAGAGGCGGTGAAGCCCCCGGAACAAAGCTGGCAAAGCCAGCATAAGTTAATTTAATAGGCCATGTCTGTCTGTCCCCTGGTTGATACTAACGCCATGGCATTCCATCTCGACCAATTAATATGTGAGCCCCTTAATACACGCCCCGTTAGCCATGATAATTGCCTCATTTGAAGTCCCAATCCTCGGAACAAAGATGCTGAGTCACTCGACCAAATCCCCTTCCACGAAATGGTCAAAGCGCCAAAGCGAACAAACCGCTCTTCGACTCCAAACAGCGCTGCCACACGCTCCACGACCTCCCTCCTGTTGTAATAATCAGCCTTCTCCTTGGCAATTACGTTCAATTTCCTGGATGGTGACACCACTTGTATATCCAGAACCCAAGCACACCCATCTCTGATGACTACAAGGTCCGGCCTCCAAGAGCCCGGGCCTCTACCCAGCCATACTTCCCGATGCACGTTGTATCTCCGCCTGCGCAGGCTATCGTGAATGAATCTGACCAAGGCGTGGTGCCGCAATATGCGTCCTCCCCGTGTACGTGGACAAGTTTGTATTATGTGGGCTTGGGTCTCCGCAAAGGAGCACCCTGCCCTACACCAAAGTGCCCCGGTCAACCCACGACGACCGCGCGAGGTCCTCATCCGAGTCGGAAGTGATCCACTCATCAATCGTACAAATTGCACGAATTCCCTCCCAGACATACACGGCGGTGGCGGGGGTTACCCCGACGGGTTCCGGAGGCATTTGGCTAATAACATTTTATTTGAGCAAATTCTTACAGAGTATTTAATTACATAATATATTCAATAATACAAACATATATCTAAATCAGAACTAATTACAATACAAACTACTATTCAATAATTATACAGAATTATTAAATAACGATTAAATTACATCATTCATGTAAGGAACAATAGGATTAACTATATACATTTGCGCGTACTCGACATAGCAGGCTAACCTCATTCACAAGGGCGGCTCTACGCCCAGATTGGCCACAAAGGCCGAAAAAAAGGACCCCTAAGGGTCAAAGTCGCCTCCCGAAGGGAAGCAAGTGGAATGCTCGCCTATCTCCCTACTGGTTCTAGACCGCCTAACAAGCTCCTAGCTGTTCCCCACTAGCCGCAATTTATTCCACCTAGACCAATTCATGTGCGATCCACGCAAGACCCGTTCAACTATCCACTCCAAAATTCTTTTGCCCATTTTGAACTCCCGCAGATCCCTCACCGATTGGCTGCTCCAAATCCCCTTCCAGGAAACGGTGACCGCCACCGTGTCCATTTCCAACTAAAATACCTAAAAACTACTCTTAAAAACTACCTATATATACAAAAATTTTCCCTAACAAACAGCACACTATACACTATACCTACACAAATTTTTACACCTCTACCTCACCTACCAAGTTAGAAAAAACCTTCACAAAGAAGAGAGATAAAAACCACGATGTGCACTCTACGAGAACAGACAGCGAAGTCCGGAACAGATAGGGACAGAGGGAATCTCGTTAATCCATTCATGCGCGTCACTAATTAGATGACGAGGCATTTGGCTAATAACAAATTTATTAGAGCAATATACAAATACATACAAGGGTACAAAATACAACATATAATGAAACATATGACACAATTTAACATTAGATATATACAATCCTACAATTATGCAACTAAATACAAAAATTCTCAAATGAAAAAAAAATTACAAACAAACAAAACTGTCTGGAACCAAAAGGGCGGCTCTACGCCCATTAAGGCCTATTAAGGCCGAAAACAGACCCCAACGGGTCACAGCTACTCCCCAAAGGGGAGCAAGTGGAGTGCTCACTGCGCAGATCCAACTGCTACAACGCCCAAGCAACAATCGGCCCGTTCCGCCTCACCTCAACCTGCCCGTTCGCCACCCCTCAATACATTCCACCGCGTCCAGTTTGTATGCGACCCACGCAAAACCCGCTCCGTAGCCCACTCCAGCACCCTCCTGCTAACTCCCAATGCCCCCAGGTCTCGTGCCGAACGAGCACACCATATACCCTTCCATGATATGGTGACGGCCACCACCCCGACATCCCTTTTCCCCGTCAGTTCCCGCACCATCTCGCGAATCTCCGGCGTATCATATTTGACCCTTTTTCCGATGTTCACCGCGATCAGCGTACCCTGCGGCGAGACCACCTGCACATCCAGGATCCACGCCCTGGGTCCCTTCGTGATAACCAAGTCCGGTCGCACTCGCACCCCATCTAACGCCATGGTCACCTCTTGGTACACACCAAACCTACGCCTCTCAAAAGTCCCGGCCAATAGCCTCACCACTGCATGATGCCGGAGAATGCGGCCCCCCTTCGTTAGCGGGCAGACCTGAATTACATGCGCGATCCTTGTTGCCCTCTTCTGCCCCTAGCCATTCTCATCGCACTCGGCAGACACCCCGCATGCAACCGCACAAACTGCACGAATTCTCGCCCCGAGAGCGCTGCAGCGCGAGCCCCCCTCCAGCTATTAGAAGCTTTAACCAGCGCCGACTCCTCCAGATCCCGGCCATCTATCTTACCGTACAATTCAGCCCGCTGTTCCCGGCGCACCGCCTCGACCGATTCCAGGCCACCGACCTCCCTCACCTCCGCTGCAAGTTCCTCCGCAACTCCATCTTCCCACAACGCCATCACACACTCCCGACGAGTTCGCCTCCACACCGGAACCAATCTAGACAACTCGGGAATACCCAGGCCCCCGTTGGTAATCGACGCATGGATGTATGCGTTCGGCACATCGTGGGGCAGGTGCAACCATCGCCTAACGTGCGCCCTCACGCGCACATCCCAGCCAGCAAGATCGGTCGGCCTCACCCGCCCCAGAACCAGTTCATGATACGTCCCAGGAAGCACAAAGTCCCTCACCACCTCCAATTTCTGCTGCAGTTTCAAGGGGCCGCTGCTCACAAGTGCCAGCTTTTCCTCAAACCGTGGGGCTGCCTCAAGCACCCCCTTCGGACCAAACCGAACACCCAAATACCTAACGCTATCAGCGACTCCCACCGTCGGAATCCTATGCCCCCCCATCTGAAGCACCACATCCGAATCCACCTTGAGCAGCTTCTGCCTACCCGACGGGTTCAGATAAAGCAACCAAGATTTCTCCGGATTCACCGCCAAACCACAATCTGCCAGACCAGACGCTGCCGCACGCAATAGCGCCCTCATTCCAATCTCAGACGAAGCGAAAAGCAGCACGTCATCTGCGTAGGCCATCGCATTCACCCGCTGCCCCGGCGCACCCAGACGGAACCCAACCTTTTCCGGTAGGCCCCCCAACACATAATCCATGACTAAATTGAAAAGGAAGGGAGACATAGGGTCCCCCTGCCTTACTCCTCTCCCAACCCTAACAACGCCCGACCTGGCGCCCCCCCACCTCATCCGAAGCGAGGAGCGCGCCAGGCACGACCTCACGTACTCCACAAACGCAGGCGGGGCGCCTCGTCCACCCAGCAGACGCACTACCGCCTCGTGACTGACACTATCGAATGCTTTGGCAACGTCCAGGCTCACAATAAGCAACTCGCGCCTCGACTTCCAAGCCTTCTTCAAGATGGCATTAAGTCTCACTACATTATCGCCCACCCCATCCACCCCGGGCACAAAGCCCCGCTGCGCAGGTAAGTGGGCGCAAAGATCCCTTAATCTCCCGACCAATAGCTTATGGAAGTGCCTTACAACCACCGAAGCGACCGTTATCGGCCTGTAGTCCCCAGGGCCCAAGGGACGCAGAACCTTCGGGATAAATGTCGTCGCTGCTTCCAAAATCTCCCCCGGCATCTCGCGCCTTAGCATAAAGAGATTAAACAAGACCCTCTTCATCACCAACGGCACCGAATCCCAATCTCGCGGCCCGATCCCATCTGGACCGGCCGATGTACTCGGTCCAGGGCGCGAACCCAACAGCTCATCATCGCCAACAGGTGCAAATACCTCGGAACTCCCCCATCCAACATCCGGCAACCCTTCATCCCCCCCCAGGGCGCAGACGCCGTCTCAAAAATTGGGGCCCAATACTCTCTAATCTCCTCCATAGAGTGGTCGCCCAGATCTCTACCGCCCCCCAAAATTCGACCCACCGCCGCCTTCCGGTCTTTCTTCCAGAGTTCCTGAACTGAAGCATATTGGGTGCGTCTTAACCTCCGCCTAGTAGGCGCACCCACGCGCACTTCCTGCGGCCCCTCCACCTGACCGTTCCCCTCAGCACCACCAGCCTTCGCCAAACCCCGCCACCACTGCAAAAGCTGCTCGGTGGGGTCCCGATTCACCATAACTTCCCCCACCGCAGCCACCAGCAAATCCCCGGCGTGGGAGACCCTCCGCGATGCAACTATCGCATCGCTATCACGCCGCAAGGCCAACCGCAGAGCCTCCTCCCACGCCTCAACCGCTACCCCCCTCGCTCCCAGATTCCACTCTCCAGAACCAGAAGACGCCTCCGTTCCCCCTGCTCCTATCCCCGCCGCAACCAACTGCCGATAATCCTCACGCTTCCTTACACCTTTGATAGCATCCAGCGTTCGACCCCCAGCAAGCCTCACCAACCGCTGCGCCAGTCCCTCCCGACCTCCCTCCCTAATAAGCCTTACTTCGCATTCTGCCAACATCTGCAGTTCTTCTGGGGACCACCGTCGCTTGGTACGCCCTACACAAATTCCTCGATTAAACGCCTGGGGGTGCGCCCTCCTGCGATGCAGTCCCAGACCCGTAAGAGTACTAAAGGCCCGGTCGCACTCCTCACACTTATGGCGTAACTCAGTGTCCATAGTTTGTAGCCCGGACTTTGGCCTCAACTGCCCTCCTCCAGCCAGCACACTCTGCACCACTAATCATATGGCCGAATTTCCTTCCTAAACCCCTGCAAAGCCCACACTCAGGTGAATCCCTAATCTTCGGGCAGTCCTTCCTTTTATGCCTCGACTGGGAACAATGTCCACAGATATCGTCTTTAACACGGCAATACTTCGCAATGTGCCCCAGCCCTTGACATTTGTAACACCGCGAAATACCCAAATGGTCCTCCACTCTACAGGCTGCCCAACCAACGTACAAGCGGCCCTTTCCCAGCAAAGTCTCCCTCAGAGCCGGTGACACCTCCAGCACCATATTGACAACCTCCGCGCTCCTTCTCCCCGTCTTGAAAAGGACTTTGCAATTCCCTCTTGACTCCTCGACCTGTCTGTCATCTAGATTCTGTTGCAACAACCGCTCAAGAAACTCGGCCTCACCTAGGTCCCTAGATACGTCGTAGACCACTACACGCGGCAAGGCCTTGCCCAACTCCCTAACCGTGACTCCCATGGCGGCCCATCGCTCATCGCCGATCTGAACTTGACCCTTGCTGGTCGGGTCCGTTTCCAGCACCACCGAACGGGATCCCCGTTTGCGGAGGCCCATCACCTTCCACCCTTCCATTTCCGGATCAAATTTCTGTTTTAACACCTCCTTCACTTTTTCAGCGGACTCCAATTTGCTCCCCTCTTTGGGACTAATAACCAAAGCCCTGCTCTTCGGGGCCATCGCCTTTGTGGCAGCAACAACCTGGGCAAATGAGGCCCCTCCCACCTTGCCCAAATCCTTACTCAAAACACCCACACCACTCACTCCACCTAAAACACCAGCACCACCCGAACATTCCAACTTCCTGTTGACCTCTTCCATCTCAGCTCCCAACTTCTCCATTGTAGCCTGCTGCGCCCGCTCCAGCTCCGCCCCGATCTTTTCCACCTCCTTGGCCGAGCTCAGCCTATCCTCTAGAATTGCATTCCTCTGCTCCAATTTAATGGCTTCCATGGCCAGCTTTTTAATTACTGACGCAAGTCCACCAACCTTCGCCAGAAAGACTTTGGCAGGACCTTCCCCTATCTTCTTACGGTCATCACAAAAACGAAGTGCCTCCTGTTCTAAAACTATCGCCTCATTGAAAAGTTCCAGTACTTCCGGCGTGGAGATCTGAACCTGGCCTTGCGACCTTGCCTCGAACAACTCCGCAGTCCGGCTAAAAGCCGGAGACCCAGCGGCCATCACTGCGTCTCAACTGCAAGGAGATAACCAGCTGCTGGCCGATATGATATGGCGAAACGTACCGAGATGTACACGGCTCTACTATAGCCTAAACCTTCAATATACAATGGCTATAGGACACAAATCTGTTAAAAAAAATTTTCTACAGTAGGCTAAGTCAACGGCTCACCGATGTATTGCTGCACTAGTCTATTGGCAGTGCCGTTCAAGTGTCAATTAACTAAACACCTATTAACTGTAACACCACTTAGTGGAAATCACGAAACGTAGCTCCTATGCCACTTACTTCTCCTAATACTTAGCTGCTCTAATCTCGTTAATCCATTCATGCGCGTCACTAATTAGATGACGAGGCATTTGGCTATTAACATATTTATTGGAGCTAATTATACATGGTTTTACAATACTATATATCTAATCAACAATAAAGTAACAAATACAATTCAAATATCAGAACATATATGCAATTATCAATGAAATTGGAACGAAAAATTTTCGCTCTCTGAGTGCACTGAATTTATTGAAAAACAAAGCACATCCCGCACTACACAGATACGTGATGGGTGGCTCTACACCCTTAAAAAAGGGGCGGTGAGGCCCCTAGAGTAAGGCCGGCCCAAGCCAGCTACTGTTGTGTTCCACGAACAGTGCTCGTTCCTATGTTTAAATTCCTGCGTAGACTATTCCACCGTGACCAGTTAGTGTGGGACCCTCTAAGCACGCGTTCGGTCATCCATACCAGTTGCGTCGTGCCCAATCCCAACCTCTTCAGAAGCGACGCTGATCTTCCAGCCCATATCCCCTTCGGAGTCAATGTAATAGCCCCGAACCACACATTATTCCCCTGAACCCCAACCAAAGCAGCGACCCTGTCCACCACCGACTGTACATGATAGTAATCCGCCTTTTCTTTTGCAATAACATCCAACGGCCTTGAGGGGGACACCACTTGGACATCCAAAACCCACGCATTCTGGTCCTTAACTATGATAAGGTCAGGCCTCAGAGAGCCAGGACCCCGTCCCAACCAAACCTCCTTATGAACTTCATACCTCCTTCGATAGAAACTGCCCTGAAGAAACCGCACCAAAGCGTGATGCCTCAGTATCCGCCCGCCCCGGACTCGAGGACACGTTTGAATGATATGAGCCTGCGTTTCAGCATATGCACATCCGGCCCTACACCATAGTGCCCCAGTCCTACCTCTCCGACCACGTGACGTCCTCATTCTGGTGGGTAACGACCCACTTATTAGTCGCACAAATTGGACGAACTCCCGCCCGGATAGGCCCGCCCCCGGTCCATCCCTCAACCAAACAGTTGAGGCAGAAACAGCCGAAGCCTCACCCAAATCAATCCCATCGATTGAAGAGTGCCAACCCTCAACAACTGTTCTCCGCGCCTCCCCAACAGCCTCCAAGGCAGCCTCATCTGCCCACCCTTCAGCCCCATGAACAGACGCCCCATCTCCTCAAAAATACCGGAATCATGCGCTCCAGTGACGTTATCCCCAGTCCGGCTTCTCTGGTCGACGCATGAATAGACGCGTTCGGACAATCGCGTGGCAAATGTAGCCACTTCCTCACAAAGGAGCGCACAATAACGTCAAGACTGTGCAGTCTACCCCTCCCCGGAAACCCAAAAACCAACTGATGCAATAGCGAAGGCAAGAGGAAATCCCTAAGTATACCCAATTTCTGTTGCGGTTTCAAGGGAGCCCGATCTAGTCTCCCCATCTGCTGAGAAAGCGCGGGTACTCTCGCAACTACACCTTTACTATCAAAGTAAACTCCAACATACTCCCAGTGATCAATTATGCTCAGAACACGAACTGGCCCCACTTCCAGAACGAGAGACACCTGCGTGTCAACTTTAATCAGCTTCTGCCTGCCCGAATGGGCCAAAGCAAGTAGCTCCGATTTATCAGCATTAATCGCTAGACCACAGCGCCCGAGTTCGGCCTCCGCTACCCGAGCCAAGCATGTTATACCCTCCAGCAAATAAAAGGAGGTCATCCGCATATGCCACCGCTCTGACCCTCGTTGCAGGAGAACCCGTCCAAAAACCAACCCTCGAGGGAAGAGCCAACATTACCACATCCATAGCCAGATTAAATAGGAAGGACGACAGGGGGTCACCCTGCCGCACCCCTCTTCTCGGCACAATGGGGGCAGACTCCCTACCCCCCACGACCAATCTCATACTAGAATCCCTAAAAGCAGCCGCCACATAATCAATAAAAGGCCGGGGAAAACCCCTGTCTGCCAGTAGACCCAAGATGGCGTAATGACTCACAGAGTCAAACGCCTTTCTCACATCAAGCTTGAGCATATATAATGACCTGTGCCGCGACCAGGCCGCCTTAATCAAAGAATTAACCTTGGCTATTAACAATTTATATTTGAGCATATGTACATTTCTTACAATAATGCAAATACCAATACAATACAAAAATATATCAATGCTAAATACTAAACACTAAATAATAAATACTAAATAACCCCAATACAAAACCTGTACATAAATAATGCAGACAATACTTCACTGGCACAACTCGCTTTACCAAGGCCTAAACCTAAAGGGCGGCTCTACGCCCAATCTGGCCAGACGGCCGAAAATGGACCCATTCGGGTCAAAACTGCCCCCCAGAGGGGAGCAATTGGAGTGTTCACCGATACAGCCCTTCTCCCATAGCATAACCATGATTCTCAACCAGGCCTAAGTATTTTAACCCGCGCGATCACCCCTCAAAGCATTCCAGCGTGTCCAATTCGTGTGTGATCCCCGTAAGACCCTTTCCGTGATCCACTCCAGCACCCTCGCGCTTATTCCCATGGCCCGCAGGTCCCGCGCCGAGCGGACGCACCAGATCCCCCTCCATGAAATGGTGACCGCCACCACACCGACCTCACGCTTGCCTGTCAGTTCTTGTACCGCCCCGCGCACCTCTGCCGTGTCATATTTGGCCCTTTTCCGACTATCAATTACAGCCAGCGCACCCTGCGGTGATACCACCTGCACATCCAAGACCCACGCGCATTCCCTTTTGGTCACCACCAAATCAGGCCTTACCCGAACCCCCGCCAGCGCCATAGAAACCTCTTGATACACCCCGTATCGCCGTATTTCAAAGGCCGCAGCAAGCACCCTGACCACAGCATGATGTCTGAGTATTCTGCCCCCCTTTGACACATGGCAGGCCTGCACAATATGTGCAACGGTCTCCGCCCTAGGGCACCCCGCTCTGCACCACAATGGCCCCGATTCCGCTCTTCTGCCTCTGGCCCTCCTCATCCTACTCGGGAGACAACCCGCGTGCAGCCGAACAAACTGTACAAACTCGCGCCCCGATAATGCGTTAGCGCCCGCCCGCTTCCAGCTATATGAGGCCGCTACCCTCGCGGACTCCTCGAGATCCCGGCCGTCCACTCGTCTGTGGAGGTCCTCCATCTGAGCCACCCGCACTTCACTGGGGGTGATTCCACCCCCTACCTCCTCTAATACCCCCCCCAATTCCTCCGCCTCCGCGTCCCCCCAACCCGAAATAATTCTCTCCCGTCGGAGCCGCCGCCATGCCGGCACCAACCTGGCCAGCTCAGGGAGGGCCAAGCCCCCGCACTTTATCGGAGCATGCAGATAAGCATTCGCGATATCGTGCGGCAGCCGCAGCCATCCCCTGATAAAAGACCTCATCTTCACGTCCCATCTAGAGAGTTCTGGTTTCCGCACCTGCCCCAATACCAACTCGTGATATGTCCCCGGCAGTAAGAAATCCCTCACCACCTCCAACTTTTGTTGCGGTTTCAACGGGGCACGATGCACCTTATGCAGCTTCTCATCAAGGCCCAGTACCACCTCGCTCGCCCCGAATGGCCCAAACCGCGTTCCAAGATAGTCGAAAGTGTCCGCAATTCCTACCGAGAGCACCCTCTCGCCCGCAGCCCGAAATCCGACATCAGAGTCCACCTTAACAAGCTTTTGCCTCCCGGACGGATTGAGACAAAGGGACCAAGACTTCCTCGGGTTAACCCTCAAACCGCACTCCGCTAGGCCCGACTCGGCCGCCGCGATCTGTGCCCTCGCACCAATCTCCGAAGAAGCAAACAGCAGCAAATCGTCCGCGTACGCCAAAGCCCCGATCCGAGCACCCGGCGTCCCCAACGGGAAGCCCACTCTCTCCGGGAGCCCAGTCAATACGTGATCCATTACAATATTGAAAAGGAAGGGGGACAACGGGTCTCCCTGCCTAACCCCCCTTGCCATACGGATGGCCCTGGACCTGTCCCCCCGCCATTTCAACCTTAGTGTCGATCTCGACAAACATCTCGCCACATAATCCGTGAGTGCCGGCGGCGAACCCTTGCCCCGGAGTACGGCCAAGATAGCCTCGTGACTGACGCTATCGAAAGCCTTAGCCACGTCCAGACTGACAACCACCAACGCCCGCCGTGACCTCCTGGCTTTACGCAGTATCGCATTCAAGCGAATCACACTATCCCCTACGCCGTCTAAGCCCGGTACAAAACCTTTCTGCGCAGGCAAAAAATCATACGCGTCGCCCAGCCGGCGTGCCAATAGCTTGTGGTAGTGACGCACAATAACCGAGGCCACAGTTATGGGCCTATAATCCCCCGGAGCGAGCGGCCCTGATACCTTCGGAATCATTGTGGTCTGCGCCTCTAACATTTCACCTGGCATGGCTCCCCATAACATAAGACAATTGAACAATAACCGCTTAGTCGCCACCGGCACCGCATTCCAGACCTCCGGCGCAATCCCGTCCGGACCCGCTCCGGTACCCGACTTGGGGCGCGAATCCCCAATTTCCTCCGCAGTCACCGGAGCAAAGATTTCCTCCACAGTCCATCCTTCAACCGGCGCCACTACCTCTCCTACCCATGGCTCCGAGGCCGTCCCGAACACCGAAGCCCAGTACTCAGTCATTTGTGCCATGCTATGGTCCCCGAGGTCATTCCCCCCCCCAAGATCCTACTTACCGCCGCCTTCCTATCCTCCCGCCATAGGGTTTGAATCGCGGCATATTGCCACCTCCTGGCCCGTCTCCGCGTTGGGAAGGCACCCTCCGCCCTAGCAACCCTCTCCCGTGGATCGGACCCCCGAAATTTTCCCCCGCCAGGCTTCTCCACCACTGGACAATACTTTCGGACGGATCTCGATCCTCCAGCACTTTTCCAACCGCCTCCGTGAGAGCACTTCCCAGGCGGGGCCCCCACCTCGAGGACACCAACGCATCCAGATCCGATCTCAACGCACCACGCAACGCAGTCTTCCAACCGCCACCATCCGCACCACCGATGTCACCAACTTGTCCTACTGCTGCCGGCTGCATCCCCGCTGGACCCTCCGATAAAGCGGTCGCCACTAACTGTATATAGTCGGCCCTCTTCCTAACGCCCTTGATACTGTCTAGAGTGCGACCCTGGGATAATCCCACCAACCGCAGTGCCAGCCCCTGTCGAACACCCTCCCCGACTAACCTGGCCTCATTCTCCGCCAGCAGTTGTAGTTCCTCCAGAGCCCACCGCCGTCTGCACCGGTCCACGTTGATCCCCCGATCAAACTCTACTGGGTGCGCGCGCCTACGGTGCAATCCCAGGCCCGTCACAGTACTGAACGCCCGCTCACATACCTCGCAAGTATGGGTCACTTCACTTTCCATAATCTATAGATCTCACTTTCAACTCCACGGATCTCAACCACCCGGGACACTCAGAGTCATTGATCCGGTGGTCCGACCTTTTGCCCATACCTTTGCATAAACCACACTCTGGGGGATCCCCACTCCTGGGACAAGCGCTCATCCTATGTCCCGACAAGGAACAGTGGCCGCAGACGTCCTCCTTAACCCTGCAGTACTTCGAAATATGCCCAACCCCTCGACACTTATAACAACGGGAGAGTCCCAAATAGTCATCGACTCTGCAGGCAGACCAGCCGACATAGACGCGCCCCTTAGAAACCAATGTTTCCCGTGCCCCGGCCGACACTTCTAGAACTATATTAACAACCTCGTTGTCCCTACGGCCAGTTTTAAAAAGCAATTTAACGTTACTCCTGAATTCCTCTGCCTGTTTATCATCCAAGTTCTGCTGTTGAATTCGTTCCATTAATTCGGCCCCCCCCAAGGTCCTAGGCACATCGTAAATGATTATTTTCGGCAGGGCTTTGCCCAGCTCCCTAACAGTAACCCCCATGGCGGCCCATCTCTCGTCGCCGATGTGAACTTGGCCTTTACTAGTTGCGTCCGTTTCAAGTATTACCGACCGCGCCCCTCTCTTCTTCAGCCCAACCACTTTCCACCCCTCAATGTCCGGATTAAACCTCCGCTTAAGGTCTTCCTTGACCTTTTCCGCCGACTCCAACTTACTCCCCTCCACAGGACTTATAATGAGCGCCCTGCTCTTTTCTCCGCGTATCTTATTGGCAGCAACCACCTGAGCGAATGAGGCCCCTCCCACCTCAAACACCTAAAACACCAGCACCACCCGAACATTCCAACTTCCTGTTGACCTCTTCCATCTCAGCTCCCAACTTCTCCATTGTAGCCTGCTGCGCCTGCTGTGCCCGTTCCAGCTCCGCCCCGATCTTTTCCACCTCCTTGAACGAGCTCAGCCTATCTTCTAGAATTACATTCCTCTGCTCCAATTTAATGGCTTCCATTGCCAGCTTTTTAATAACTGAGGTAAGTCCGCCAACCTTCGCCAGAAAGACCTTAGCAGGACCTTCCCCTATCTTCTTACGGTCGTCGCAAAAACGAAGTGCCTCCTGTTCTAAAACTATCGCTTCATTGAAAAGTTCCAGTACTTCCGGCGTGGAGATCTGAACCTGGCCTTGCGACCTTGCCTCGAACAACTCCGCAGTCCGGCTATACGCCGGAGACCCAGCGGCCATCGCTGCGTCTCAACTGCAAGGAAGTAACCAGCAGTAACCAATTACCCAACTAGGCGAAGCCCACAATCCACTGGCACCTTTTTCACGCTTTGCCCCTTCAAAATCGGAGGGTAGGCAAAACCAGCAACACGCCAATACAGGGGAAAGCCCCTCCACTCACCTGAAGCTGTCGACAAGCAAGTATTCCCTCTAACAACTCACCGTTGTAGTCAGCACCAGTCTATTAGCAGCACCGTTTAAGTGCCAATTAACTAATTGCCGATTAGCTGTAACACCACTTAGTAGGAAATCACGGACCGTAGCTCCTATGCCAGTTACTTCTCCTAATACCTCACCGCTCTTTCGAAGCACCTGAGCGCTCGCCCGATCGCACGATCGACTCCAAAATTTGCGTTTGTATTTTTGGGCACCAGCACTTTCTAATCCAACAATTTGAGGTCTCCCAGAGGCTTCGCCCCACTGGCCAGGGGCCCCACCCCCCTCCGCTATTATTGAAATCCAAATAAATCGGCCGCCACCACAGATCTTAGGCACAGCTCAATCAGTCAGCCACTCGCCGCAGCACCAATCCTCTTGTCGGGGCTTGTGCACCGGACGTCTTTTATTCTTACCACCCGTCCACTCACACCTTGTCCATACATTCAACAGCTTATAACTTTTGAACCGCGCACCCTCTCTGCGTGCGATAAAAACCAATTTTGCACTTACCCCAGAACTCAGCTTCTCCGAAGGCAGGAACCCGAGGCTCTGCCCCCGAACCCCAAAACAAGACAAAACTCCCAAAAGTCGGAAAACTCGTCCGGAAAAAGCAATTCGGCCCCAGACACAGTCACTATAGGTAGCCAATAGATGACCCCAACAGCACACAAAAAATCAGAATTTTCAATCACCTTCCAATAATTAAAAAAAGTAAATTAAACAAAGCACTTTACAAGCGATGTGCACTGTACGGCTGCCAGTTCACCATTTCACTCTCAACACCCCCATGTCTTCTCTCAAGACTGTACACAGCTCCACTACACAGATACGTGATGGGTGGCTCTACACCCTTATTGCACTACGATGTGCACTGTACGGCTGCCAGTTCAACACCCCCTTTCCATGTAAACACCGCACAGCGAGCCATCACCAACCCCCTTGACCCCAGTAGATAGGGACAGTTTTTTTTTTTTTTTAGTTGGTATCTTTATCTATACAGCAGTACCCGAGCTTTCGCTCATTACCTGCTGTTTTATGCATTCTACCTTTGTCGGTTGCTAAGTTTCTTATTGCGCCTCTTGGCCTGTTCTAAAGAACAGTTGCCCACTGTCCGCCACGCGGAGGCGAGCGCAAATCAATACCATCTAACTCCTTAATTTCTCCAAACAGTCTCCAAATATATATTACTCTGTTATATTTCTATGCAACGCACGTTTTTTCTCCAATACAGTTTTTGCAAATTCTTTAAATGACTCATACATTATATGATCAAACATAACTTTCTCATAAAATACTTCTGTCATTAAATTGCTTATACCAACCTTTCTTATCAATTCTATTCTTTCGTTATCATATAAGGCACAGTCTCTTAAGATATGCTCAGAGGTCTCGTCGTTGCCACATAGGCAAGTGCTATCATCCACTAAACCAAGTTGGTTTAGCTTCGCATTAAACGGTCCATGTCCAGTTAGGAAGCATGTCACCTCGTATGTAGGGTCTTGACTGACCATCCTCGGTAAAAAACCCACTTGGGGAAAAAATCGAGCGGTAATTCTGCCTTTTGTACTATTCTGCCACCTATCTTGCCATATATTCCTTAAGTCAAGATCCAATTTTCTCATCCTGAGCATTTTATTATAATTTATTATATCCTCTGTTTCACCTCTTCTAACCTCATCTACCGAAACACCATGCAAAGTTATACCGCGTCCCTTTCTAATATGATATCTCTGTGCAGTTCTTATCATCTCTAAATCTATCGGGATACATCCATTCAAAATTTGCAAAGCAGGGGTCGAAGTTGTTCTGCATGCACGACACATAACTAATAAAAACAACCTTTGGGTCGCAAGAAGCTGTCTTAACATATGCGAATTATAAAGTCGTGAAACCCAAACCGAAGAACAATACGCAATTATAGGGATACAAATCGCACGGTACATTATTCTTAACACCCGTTTCTTAAGTCCCCATTCAACCCTAGTAATTCGTCCTAATTGCCCAACCAAAGTACGGACTTTGTCCCTTATCATTTTTAAATGCGGCAAAAATGTAAACTGGGAGTCAAAAATGACACCCAGATACTTAACCTGCAAAACCCATTTTAAGTTTGATATCCCTAAAGAAACAACCGGAGGTCGTTCAGGATTTAATTTACCCTTAATTAACATCGCAACAGTCTTCTCTCTAGAAATCTCCAATTTAACATTGGAGCACCAGTCGAGGACCTTACCCATAACTAGGCCAACTCTATTCTCAATATCAGTTCTACTCCGACCACTTACGGTCAACACCAGATCATCAGCATAGGCAATCCTACTCGTAAACGTCCCTAAATCAATCTTCAATAGGTCATCAAAAACCATATTCCAGAACACCGGACCACAAACCGAACCCTGAGGACATCCTCTAACAATAACCTTCTCAACTAAACAGGTCCCAGAAGACACTAAAACCTTCCTATTATCTAAATAACTATGAACAAGGTAATACAAATTAATGGGACAGAACATTGCTCGTAATCTGTCAAAAATCACAGGCCACCAAAGATTATCAAACGCGCCTCTAATATCTATAAAAATTGCCGCTACATATTTGTCCGGTGACTCTCTCGCACTCACCAGAGCATGCATCGCATCCTCAGAAGAGCACCCCTTTTTAAAACCAAATTGAAACTCCGATGACAATCCAAAAGCACAGTACCGCTTCATCAACCTCCCAACGAACAATCGCTCCTCAGTACTTCAACCTCAATCAGATCAATACCCGGAGCCTTTCCAACCTGACATTGATTAATTGCCATGGCAATCTCCATTTCATCAAAATCAGACTCCACTAAGGGAGTGCTATACGATCCAACAGACTCCCTAAGGGATCTCTGTAACACCGAGTCCTCCGCCGGAGAATCATCAGGAATCAAAGCCTCCAGTATAGCCGACACAGTTTCAGACCAGGTCATAGTCGCAGGTCCACCCCCAATAGGCTTAACCGAAGTCAAAACTGTATCCAAGTTTATCTTGGAGAGTACTAATTTGTGTACTAGACCCCATGGGGAACCATTCCCTACCTCAGAAACCAGTTTACGCCATGAGTCAATCTTTGACCTTCTAATAGCCTGATTATATCCATTCTTAGAACGGAGATAATCTACTTTAGCATTCTGATATGCAGCCTCATCTCCTCTACGTCGGTATCTTTGCATCAATCGCCTGAGCGAATTAGTTCGCCCACGAAGTCGACCCAGCTCAGCACTCCACCAAGGGACAGCACCAGAAACTCTAGATCTCCTAGGAATTGCCCTATCACAAGCCTCAAGCACACAATTCTGAAAACATACAGTCTTAGCTTGCACATCCAAACAATCATACTCTGCAAACCGATCACCATCAAATGCTTCATGCAAACAACTATCAAATAAATCCCAGTTAGCCCTGCGAACAGCATACCTATTTGTTAGTTCAATGTGCCGAGCCAAACCCGTCCCAGCTTCCACCGTAATACAACGGTGGTCACTGGTACACCAGTCCGACCAGACACTCCAGTTCGTAATCACCCCAGCCGCAGCAGAGCTAACCAAGGTCACATCTATATTCGATTCACCATGCACAGATGCATACGTGCTATCATGCCCAGATTCATTCAATACCACAAGACCATGTTGGAGGATTAATTCCTCCAACATGGTGCCATTCTCATCCGCATGCTCCGCATGCCACAATGGGGACTTTGCATTCGCATCCATGCCAATCAAAACAGGCTTCCCTCGAAGAGCCGTCAAAACATTATCTAACTTATACAGGTAGCTGTCAATTGGATCTCTAAATTGACAATATGCACTAACAACATACAATTCCCCAAAAGATCCATACATACAGGCACAAACAACATGCGTATCACTAAATTCATACAATTTCACAATACTTACATTCTTATCAAGAACAACTATTGCTGCCCAAGGAATCTCATTCCCACCACAACCAACAATCACACGTGAATCCAGAGAGTAACCAGACACCTTATGAAAAGCCACATATGGCTCCTGCAATAAAATCACACTAATTTTCTCCTCAACAGCTTTGATTCTAATTTGACCATCGACCGCAGAAGCACGCTGTCCATTAATCTGCATAAACTTACAGGGATTAGACCGATCCATAATCTATACGACCCACAGACCTATCCAATGCAAACTGGTATGCCGGACAGGCACGATCATAAATCGGATGCGAATGCGGCTTTTTAGCCCTCTTACACAAAATACAAATTCCCGGTTCCTGTCTCTTGCAGCAGTCTTTCATTTCATGCCCATCTTCCCCACAATGCCCACAAACTACACTATCTTGCCTACAATATTTCGCTATGTGTCCGTACATCTGGCATTTATAGCACCGACTATAACTCCTATGAAATCCTGTACCCTACACGAGCGCCAGCCAATAAAGAGGCGCTCTTTCGAGCGCAGGAGTGTCCTAACATCCGGTGAGACTTCAACAACCCAATTTACCAAGTCCTCCCTAAAACGACCAGATTTAAATCTAGTCTTAAAGTTCTTTCTAAAATCCGGTTCGATTTGTTTGACAAAATCATTCTGAGCAACTATCGCGTCGACAAGGTCAGCTTCAGTAACAGACTTATCAACATCATAAATAATAACCCTAGGACCACGACGACTCGGGACTTCAACTTTATACCCAGAATCCTTCAACCCAGAGTGCGAGACAATTTTTTCCGTATCATATACAGACCCAGTCTCCAAAACCAACCCCTTGCTACCTAACTTCCTAACGTTTCTAATCTTCAACCCGTCTGCTACCGGGTTGATAATCTTTGCAATCTCAGCCCTAGGATCCTGCACGCCCTCAGGAGGGCGAACCACCACCATAGACTGAACCGGCCGAACCGGTCTCTGTCCTACTGAAATTCTTGGCGGCTCCTTTGCGGCAATATCAGCATACGAGGACTTTGGCGCCAAGAACCCGGTCAAGTCCCGCAGCTGCTTTTGGATATCATAAACTGTACGCTCAATACTAACGATTCTCGCCTCCGTGGTTTTAAAAGCATAAAAATCGTTTTCCAAATTCAGAAAATCGTCTGTAACCTGCTTCAGAATTCCAACCAGGGAATTGACTTTATTCATAAAATACTCCGCTGCAACCTTTCCAACCTTCTTAGTATTTGGGTCACAGTATTTCGTGACCTCAATCTCTAGTTTTAACGCCCTGGACAACGACTGCAAAATCTGGCCAGACTTACCTTTTTCACCCGTCCGCTTACAACCCGGAGCCAACTCCGGAGAGCTCACGGATGGTCTTAGTCTCTTTGTACTGCGTGAAGGAGTGCTCCACGATTCTCCTTTTCCACTCACAACCTCCATAACTTCTTCTTCACACCTAACTTCCCCCCCAGCTTCCCCAGTTAAATTAGACATCTTAAAAATAAAAGAAATCCCACCTATATGTTGGCTATCCGCCAGGGTATACCCTCTACAGTGGCTACCAACCACTGCAGTCAGTGAGTTCCCCCACTGAGCCGGAATACACCCACACTGGAAAGAAATGCTCAATTTCCGTTGGGGTCCCAGGCCCCTACTACATAAGCCTCGGGGCTCCCGTGCCTTTAACTTCACAGGCACCAACATATAGTGCTTGCCATCGCGTGGGGGCCATACGGACGCTTCCCATCTAAATCCGAAGATCTCGATGGTACACGCCGCAGCGCCAGCCCTAAATTAAACAAAACCGTATCATACTCCGAGAAATTAACCAATCCGCGCCATGGGACATCAGTCACACAATAAATAACCACCCTCCCATAAAATCAACACACTCAACTCGCCCCACAAATCGCACAACAAAAACAATCGCACAACAAAAAACATTCGCACAACAAAAACAATCGCACATATGTAACCATACACACAAGAGCCTGGCTGCCCCGCAACCAGGTACCGAAGGTGCCGTCCCAACACCTCCGGGGATTTTTATTGACATCCACGTCTAGATCCGCCGAGTTCTGTTATCAGCAGGGCCACCTCTAGCAGGATGCAGTGTCACTCAATACTGCGCTCGGACGGTCTTGGAAAATAGAGAGTGAAGCCCGCTATTTCCCCTGGAAGGTGGCAAAGCCCACTGCACAATGCATACACTTACAACGTAACAAAACGTATACATTTCCATGTAAACACCGCACAGCGAGCTATTACCAGCCCCCTTGACCCCTAGTAGATAGGGACATTCTTTCCCGTTTAACCCGTTCCCATCAAGTACTAGGGGTTCTTTAAGGTCCGTTCCTATCCATTCGGATATACCAGACCCCCTGTGCAAGCACAGGGTCGTTTTACAAGAGAAGGATGTCACCACCATAGAGAGGCTGAAGTGCCAGGCCTCACCATAGCGGAAGTGCCCTCCTAGGCACTCCCCCGCTTGGCCTCCAAAGAGACGAGTTGAGTTCACGCTCAACCAGCGCATGGAACCAACAATGTTAGCTCCACTCCCAGATCATAGAGAAGGCAAACTCTACTTTAGCTCTGGTCAGCCGCACCCTCTAGCGAAAGGCACTTCCATCATATGATGGCAAAAATACTCTTGTTTCTATAGCGGTGTACCTCCGCTCAGCTCATGTCCTAGGACAGCGGAGCTAATGGTTAACCAACGGCCACTACGAATCCTACCTCAATTGCAAGCAATTGGGCTTGGTAATCTGGTACAGCTTGCACCCGTAGTTCAGTATTTCGCTATTGAACTATAGCAGCGCGACTGATCGCACGCTCGATGGTCTTACACACTCGCCATCTCCTGATTCCAACCCGTTGCCTGAGGGGCCGGGGAACAGTTCCCAGGAATCTTACAGGCAACCCTGTAAGAGGGAAGGAAAGTAAGGACGGTATTGGAAGGGAATGGGATCCCCAACTTGGAGAACCAGTAGCTATTTGCATTCCATCCGGAATGGGCGATGGTGTCGCTACATACCTACGCCACCCCAGGCTCTCCCATTCACGCAATAAATACTTTCACACCACTTATCCTACCAGAGATGGAGTACTCTATATTCCTCCATCTAACCAACCTCTAACACTAATACTAATCAGGTACGATCCTACATCTATCCTATTCCTAAACCTATCTCCTTCATTCATACACCGCAATCATTCAATAAATTACATTCATCCTACCCACAACACCCTCTCGCTAATCTAACCATAACCCTAACAGAGGTGGAGTACTCGATATTCCTCCACCTCAATCCCAACTAAACTAACTTAACCTAACCAACACTAACCTGTACATAATTCCTAACTTACATTTTCTTACACAACCCCATTAACCCAACCCACCAATCTTCATAAACCCAATATTTACACTCCAAACTTATCAATCATTTCCCTACATAATTCCTTAAAATCAATCCAATGATCAGCACTTATCCAATAACCAATACTTTCTGACCACCCCCACCCAATTCTTCCTAATCTACTCCTCAGTATAAACCGCTCCCTATCACCCAACACACACTTAAAAACTTTATGTTCCATGGTATCTAAAAACCCACACTCACAGTTTCCCGATTGTCTCAACCCAAACCTCAACAGATAGCTAGCACAAGCACCATGACCGGTTAACACTTGCACCGTCCAATGATCAACGTTAAACCATTTCCACTTCATTCTATTTTCTATCTTCGGTATCATTTGCCATACCCTTCTACTTTTCTCAGAGCAGTCCCACTGCACCTGCCATTTATGTATCAGCCACTCATCTACTTCCTTCTTCATACCTACTTCTCCAATCACTTCTAATTCGTCTTCTTCTATTAATCTCTCTCCTAGTTGGAATTCTTGCTTTCTCCTTATTTTGTAATATAAAGCAGCCCTTTGTATGGCCAAACATACTGGCAACACACCAGCCAGCACTGGCAGTACATCTGTAGACAGTGTCCTGTATCCTCCAACCATTGCCAATAATATTTTTCTTTGAGCCATTTCCATTTTCCTTCGCATTGTACCTGGCATCCTCAAAACCACAAAAGGTGCTCCATACACAAAAACACTCTCCACTAACGCTTTGTACAAGATCCTTCTTCCACGCATATCATAACCCCAACTACACCCCCATAATCTCCTCAACTTGCCCCACCGACTAACCACTTTTTCGCACACTACATCGACGTGTTTGGCAATACTCATCCCTTCTCCTAACCACACTCCCAAATACTTATAATCCTTCACTGCTCTTATACGCATACCACTCATAAATACTCGTGGTGGTCTCTCACTGTCAAATTTCCCTTTCAACATCATTAGCGCAGTTTTTTCTTTTGAAAATTCCAATTTACATATTTTTCCCCATCCTTCAACCATTTTAACCGCATTATCTCCCAATTCCTCCAATTCCTTTCGTGACTTTCCATTTATTATAATACATAAATCATCCATATATGCTCTAGCTTGAATATTTCTCCTTTCTAATATCTCCAATAAATTATTAAAAACCACACACCACAAATACGGCCCCATCACCGATCCCTGAGGGCACCCACGCTGCACCTTCCTACTAACACTAACATCCCCCTCCTTGGTCACCACCATTCTATCCTGCAAATAATCATTAATCATACCATATACTCCTTTACTTATCCCTTTCTCCAATAGTCTCAACTTGACCATAGGCCACCATACATTGTCAAAAGCCCCCCTTATATCAAAAAATAACCCCATCACATATTTATCTCCTATATTCCTTACTTGGGTATCCAAATCCAATAATATGTCGTTAACATCTCTTCCCTGAACACAGCCATATTGGCTATTGTGTGCAACCCTATCTAATACTTCCTTCATCCTATTCAAAATTACCCTTTCCCAAATTTTTCCAAACACTGCCAATAGACAAATAGGTCTATAGGCTGTTGGATCCAAAAGATCCTTCTCAGGTTTCTCTAACCACACTATCAACCCTTGCTTCCACAAACTAGGAAATTTCCTTTCTTTCCTACAACGTTCAACAAGTCGTAGAAAATCTGTTTTTATGTGTTCCCATCCTCTTATTACCATTTCAATAGTTATACCGTCCATACCAGGAGCTTTTTTCTTTTTGAATCTCTGAAGCGCGAACCATACTTCCTCTTCCTTTATTTCCTCTTCTTCTACATCTACCAACAATTCTTCTAACTGTTGAACTCGCTCCCGTATTACTTTGTGTTCATCACATTCTTCTAATAGGTCATCTACGACTACCACCTTATCCACTAATTCTTCTAATGTTTCTTGAATCCCTGTAGTAAAGTTATTTCCTTTTCTTACCGCCTGCACCACCATCTTGTTTTTCACTTTCCCTATTTCTATCTTATATCCTAACCCCCATAAATTCTCTTTCACACCCTCAGTTATGCTTTTCTTCCAACACTCCTTCTTCCCAATTCTTACCATCGTCGCATACTGTTTTCTACATCTTTTATACCTCTCCCATCTCCTCTTTCTAACATCCTCAACACGTTCCCGTTGCACCTCTCGTCTTAATCTCGTTAATTTCATTCTCATTTCTCCCATTTCTACAGTCCACCATTTCTGTTTTCTCTTTCCACTACTAAACCTTCCTATGCTTGCATTTCTAAATGCCATCTGCATCCTTTGATGCAACAAACTCACCTCCTCATCAATCCCTAATCCACCTAGTATGTCGCCACTAGACTCCACCAATTCTTGCTCAAATTTATCCCAAACCACCAACTTCCTTTTTTTAACTTTACTAGCATACTCATCCAACATGACCTCGTAAATGATCAATCTATGGTCACTGCCAATGTCATTCCCTAACACACTCCATTTCTGCACTCTATTTCTTATTTGAGCTCCACACATCGTCACATCTATATTAGTGGCCGATCTTCCATTGTCGAATGTTTTAAAATAACTTGGCACATTTACCACGTTTAAGTTATTAGCTAACAGAAACTCTTCTAATAACAACCCCTTTTCATCTGTCCTCCCACTATACCACATTTCAGATTTTGCATTTGCATCTACTCCTACAATCACAAACTCTTTCTTATTTCCTACTCCTCTAAGAATATTGTCCAATTTACTTAAATGATCTTCTGTGGACTCCGAGAACTTAAAATATCCACAAATCACTACTAATTCTTTATTAATCGCTACTACCACCCAACACTGATCACAGAGATTGCTATATTTAAACTTAGATAGGGACATTCTTTCCCGTCTGCCCGTTCCTATTCAGTACTAGGGGTTCTTTAAGGTCCGTTCCTATCCTTTCGGATATACCGGACCCCCTGTGCAAGCACAAGGTCGTTTTACAAGAGAAGGATGTCACCACCACGGTGAGGCTGAAGTGCTAGGCCTCCCCATGGTAGAAGTGCCCACCCAGGCACTCCCCCGCTTGGCCTCCAATGAGGCGGGTTGAGATCACGCTCAACCAGCGCATGGAGCTGACACACGTCGACTCCACTCCCAGATCGTAGAGAAAGCAAACTCTACTTTAGCTCTGGTCGGCCGCGCCTCCTAGCGAAAGGCACTTCCATCTTATGATGGCTATATGTACTCTGGTTTCTATAGCGGTGTACTTCCGCTCAGCTCATGTCCTAGGACAGCGGAGCTAATGGTTAACCAACGGCCACTACGAATCCTACCGCAATTGCAAGCAATTGGGCTTGGTAGTCTGGTACAGCTTGCACCCGTAGTTCAGTACTTCGCTATTGAACTATAGCAGCGTGACTGATCGCACGCTCGATGGACTTACTCACTTGCCATCTCCTGATTTCAACCCGTTGCCTGAGGGGTCGGGGAACAGTCACCCAGGGACCAAGTCCATGCCCGCAGGCACCTTGGGGGATAGGGAAAGGATTGGATAAGGTAGGATTATGGAAATTCCTTCGCTGCGTTCACCTACTATATAACTAACCTATATACATATTTACAAAACTATATACCCTAATCCTATACCTACGACTATATACACCTCTAACCTACCAAAATCTTAACCTAACCTAACCTAAACCTAAAAACCCTAGCCTATCTGCGTCCATTCATACCTACATATATACAACCCTAATAAACCCCGTAGAGCATCAGCTGCTCCCTAGCCATTTCCCTCAAAAATGGCCACATTTCCTTCTTCGCCCATCCCCTACTTCCCAAGGGCCACCCCAAACCAACCCTCCCCATTTCCCTCATAACCCTCACCCTCTCCCTATCCCCACAAACACATTCCAATACCTTGTGCTTGATGGTGTCCGTCCGTCCGCACAAACACCTGCCATCACCCCTCCTCCCAAACCTTTCCAAATAAGCCCTCCCTGCCCCATGCTCAGTCACCAACTGTGTAGTGAAATGGTCAAAAACCCACCACCTCCCCTCTAACCTCTCCTTAACATCGGGAATGAACTCCGCCACCGGTCGCCCCCTTGTCTCGGCCTCCCACTTGCCTTGCCACTTCTCCAAAATCTCCCTTCTTATCTTTACCTTCATCCCTTTCCGCCCTTCCACCTCCATCTCATCCCTATCTACCACTGTCCCTCTTATCTCTATTTCTACTCCCTTCCTAACGCAGTATCCCAAGTAGGCCTCCTCCATCCTATACTCCACGGGAAGCACACCTGCCACCACCGGCAAGGCTACCGTGGAGACCGTTCTATAAGCCCCTACCAACGACAGGAGAACTCGCCGCTGACACCTCTCCAGCCTCTTCTTATCACCACTAAGCAGCCTTGGCCAGACAAAACATGCACCAAACATCCACACTGATTCAACCACACATTTATACACTACCACCATCTCTCTAAACCCATACCCCCAATCACTCCCAGACAATCTCCTCATTTTCTCCCACTTCCTTTCCACACTCTCACACATTCTTTCTACATGTAAACCCACTCTCAACCCTGGGGTCAACCATACACCCAGATATTTATACTCTCGTACCACTTTCACTCTTTCGCCACTCATAAATATCCGGGGTGGCCTCTCCTCATTCAATCGTCCTTTCAGCAACATTGCCGCTGTTTTCCTTTCACACACTCCTAACTTCCGCTGCCCACACCATTCACTCACAAAAGCACAACACACCGTCCCCTTCCTCTCTATCCCCACTCGTGACTCAGCCTCTATCAAAACACACAAATCGTCCATATACGCAAACCCTACCATACCCCTAGCTCTAAGTTCGCTCAAAATTTGATTAAAAGACATGCACCACAGGTACGGTCCTAACACCGATCCCTGAGGGCACCCCCTCTCAACCTTCTCCACCACTTCACACGTCCTGGCCTTCAAGATCACCGAACGTTCCGTGAGAAAACTCACCATAACCTTGTACAATTCCTTCGTGATGCCACACTCCAGCAATCTTAACTTCAGATGTGGCCACCACAGGTGATCGAAGGCCCCTCTAATATCAAAAAATAACCCCATCACGTACTTAGAGCTAGACCCATCCACTCTCCTTCCAACCTCCATTAACACATCTTCCACTCCCCTTCCTTTCCGACATCCATACTGCCACTCATCCCATCCCCTCTCAATTACTCCCCACATTCTTTCCAAAATCACTCTCTCCCACACTTTCCCTAAACATGGCAACAAGCATACTGGTCTGTACGAAGAAACCATCCCCGGATCCCTATCATCCCCCTTTCGCAACATCACCAATTCACCCTCCTTCCATCCCTTAGGAAACATTCCCGCATCCCAACACTCATTCAACACACTCACAATATCCCCCCCTATCACCTCCCATCCATACTCAATCATATCAACAGTCACCCCGTCTGGCCCAGGCGCTTTCCCCTTCTTAAACCTCTCTATTGCACCAAACACCTCCCCTTCGTCTATGGGCCCTAAATCCCCTTCAACAGCCTCCCGCTCTCTCTCGGTTACTCTCTCCCTCACCTCTCTCTGCCACTCCGTCTCCAATTCCCTGTCATCCCTCACCACCACCCCCTTAACCATTTCCCTAAGTATCCCCTCCATGTCGTTAACCATTCCCGCCTCCGTCCGTAAAGCATGCCATAATCTCTTCCCTTTATACTTCCCACTCTCCAACTTATAACCTAAACCCCACATTTTATTAGCCTCCTCACTCAAAAATGTATGTCAACTCCTCTTTTTGACTTCCTTCACCAATTTCTTATACTCCCTTAGTTCCCTTTTATATACCTCCAGTCCCCTTCTTCTTCCTTCCTCCTCCCTTTCCCCTTGAAAATTCCTCCTTAACCGGTAAACCTCCCTCTTTTTCTCTTCAATCTCCCCACTCCACCACCTCTTATTCCTTCCTCTTTTAACACCCTTCCCCACCCTCGAAGCGCCCCTTGCCGCTTCCACCATCCATCCCTGTAAATCTTTAATTTTCTCCTCTGTCCCAGCTCTCACCCCCCAACCACTCCTACCCCTGTCCACTCCCTCCTCTAAACACGAAACATATCTTTCCCAATCATTCCCTTTTAATTTTATTCTCCTATCCCTTCTACTTTCATTCCCTCGCCCCTCCAAGACACACAGGACCAACCGGTGATCGGAGTTCACATCCACCTCCTTGACCTCCCATCTCTTAATGAGCCCGAGAATCCCCTGCCCCCCTACTGTCACATCTATATTTGTTCCCTCCCTTCCCCTTCTATAGGTTTTCAACCCCCCCTCCCTGTTCAACACGTACAACCCATTCGCCCTCACAAACTCCGCCATCAACCTACCCCTCTCATCCTCCCTTCCACTAAACCACAATTCAGACTTCCCATTTACATCAACACCAATCAAGACTCTCTCCCTGCCGTCCTTCAAACTCCTTAACCCTCGTTCCAACCAGTCCAAATACCCCTCAATCGGGTCCCCAAACTGAAAATACGCCGATACCATTATCACTCTCCCCACTCCCTTTCCCACCACTTCCACCACCACACAATGGCTGTTACACAGACTGTCCACAGCCACCACGTCCAATTCCTCCGATCAGACCACTACCGCCGCCATAGGCACCCCTTGCCCCACCACCACCTTATTGGCCAATCCAAAGCCCGGAACCTCTCCTTTATTGCTGTACGGCTCCTGAATTAACAGCACATCCAAACTTTCCTTTACTGCCACTCTTCGCAACTCATCGGATGCCAATCGGGACCGCCCCAGGTTCATCTGTCCAATTCTTAAACATCCTCTCCTAACAGCCATAATCTATAGACTTCAACCAAGCCTTTCTTACCGCCTTAAAGACCAAACAATCCTTGCTCCTGCTCCCGTGCTCCTTACTTCCACAGTTTACACACTTTCCCGCTTCCTCTTTACAGTCCTTTACAATGTGTCCTCCCCCTCTACATTTCAAACAGTGCACCATCCCTTTGCACCATTTGGCCATATGCCCAAACCCAAAGCATTTTAAGCATTGGGGCACCTCAGTGTAGTCCTCTAACCTACACGAAACCCACCCCACCCTCAATCTACCTACCGAGATCAATTTCTTACGCACCTCCGTGCTGACCTCCATTATCATATTTTTCCTGTTCCCAAACCGCCTCACAGACCTCAACCTGCACTCCTTCCCAAACTGTTCCTTATCCTTCCCACAAACCTCCCGAAGTCTTTCCTCCACTGTTTCTTCCTCCTGCTCAATGGGTATATCATAGATAATGACCCAAGGTGCCTTCTTCTTAACTTCTTCTACCTTAAGCCCTTTCTCCTTTAACTGTTTATCTTCCTCCATTACCTTAATCTGTTCCCTCTCTTTTACCTCCACAAAAACACTCTCTCGGCCTTACCTAAAACCTTGAATCTCCCAACCCTTCACTACCGGATCTATTTCTCTAATTAATATCTTCTTTACCTCCCCACCCGGCACCTTCTTTCCACCGTCCTCTTTGACAATTCTCAACAGATTCACTGACTTCTTTTCCCTCTTTCTTCCTTGCACCTTCCAAGCGTAAGACCCCATCTCCTCACCTTCCACTTCCATCGCCTCCCCTCTCTCCCCACTTCTTACCCCCTTCCTTTTAATCTCTTCAATCATTTCCTCTATTCTCCTTCCTCCCTCAGTTCTCTCCCTCTCCAATTCACCAATCTTCCCCACTGATTCGCACATAGTATCCACCTTATTCCCCATATGTTTAACTTCCTCTTTTACCTCCTCAATCCTTCCTTTCTCCCGCTGCCCTTCCATTTCCAACACCTTCGGAACATCTTTAACCCCCGCATGTACTTTATTTAATACACCACACAAAACATCCAGTTTCTGAGTCACTTCCTCCACCTTCCTTACCTGTTCCTTCCTACAAACTTCTATCTCCCTCTTCACCATTCTCTCCACGTCCTTCCACATCCCCTCCATCCTCGTTTCCATTTCTTGCGAAACCCCCACCCATGCCTCCAATTTCTGATCCATTTTCTTTACGCAACCTTCCACTTTTTCCCCCACCTTCTCCGTGTCTTCGCACACCCTAGTGTATCTGTCAACAATCTTCTCTACTTTCCTCTCCATCCCAGTATACTCCGCTGCCATCTCCTTAATTATAAACATTAGTTTATCCACTTTTTTATTAGTGAATAACACCGTCTTCTGACCTATATTTCTTCTGGCCGGCTCAGCCCACTCCCGATAATGCTTCTCTTCCTCCACTGCCATTTCCAGCCAGTGTCTGATCTGGCCGTGCTCGACCCCTAGAGCCTCCAACAACAGTTCCGGGGGAGAATCCCCTCCCAGCCTCCTCCTCTTTGATCCCACCGGCGTGGACCAATTCCCTTCTCCGATCGCCTCCAACTCCGCCTGAAAAGGCGTTCCCTCCCCTTCCCCCTCCAACATCTCCCCCTCCCCCTTGCCCCTCTCGGCTCGAGGCAAACCCTCAGCCATACTCCCAACTTTCAAACTCCAAAAGCTCTTTATTCCCCTTAAGAGAGATCAAAAACCCCGCAAAAGACGACTAAAACCTAGCTAAACCAACTGTCACTAAGAGAAGAAATTTTTCCCCTAAAAAAATTCTAAGTTATTTGGGGGCTACCAGTATGCAACCCACACTATTACCAATCTTCTAAATCGTTCAAGCTCCTATCGCAGCTAACTCCTGATCCTCTACCGACTTTCGGAGCTCAATTGCTCCTCTCCTGACCACCCGAGAATCTCGAGCGAGGGCTCCTTTCCTTCGTACTCCCCTCCTCTACAAACCCTAAGAGGAAAAACCCTTCCACCGCCAATCCCTCTCCCCTAAAACCGGAAGAACGGCCCAAAGCAGTCCACCGGCTGCAGATAAAGATTCTCCACTTCTCAACCCTTAGCTGCAGCACAATACTGTTGCTAAGGGCCCCACCAATACTACGACTACACCACACACTACCACAGACGTTAACGTACTACACAATTACGTCACACTTCACCTCCAATCACCCCTCGCCCAAACTTTAAAAACCACTTAATTACGGCTTACCTGGGACGATTTCCTTCGGGTTTTCTGCCACTTTCTCCTCTTCTAACCCTACCACACACTTCTTCCACACACCGAACCAAAAAACTCCAACCAACGACCCCAAAAACACCCCCTTAAAAACCCTATTAAAACTAGCCTACCAACTAACAAACTAAACTAACTAAAAACTACTCTTAAAAACTACCTATATATACAAAAAATTTCCCTAACAAACAGCACGCTATACACTATACCTACACAAATTTTTACACCTCAACCTCACCTACCAACATAGAAAAAACCTTCACAAAGAAGAGAGAAAAAAAAACCACGATGTGCACTCTACGAGAACAGACAGCGAAGTAGATAGGGACATTTCATTTTTCATTTATTACAAGCTTAATTTTGATGGTACCTGAGATTTCTCTCATCCCCATCATACAATATCCTATACAATTTGAATTATTAAACACAACTTTTAAACACAATTTGAATTTAAAATTAAAGTTAAAAATTGAAAAAATTTAAAAAATAATATAATTATAACAATATAATATAAATAGAATAAAAGTAATTTACTAACAAAAACGCATAACAATCACAATTACTACAAGTTACAAGTTAAAATTAACCATTCAACCCCTCCAAAATCCTTCTTCTTCCTACCAGTTGGCTCGCCAAATTCGAAAATTGCAAAAACTTGTCCTCAACAACAACAACATCCTTCAAACAGTTATTGTTTAAAAGGTCAGCATAGTGGCATCTAAGGTCCTGATACAGATCACATTCATACAGAACATGCCGCCAAGTCTCCTCGGCTCCACAAAAACACATCTCACTCTCCACTAACCCCAATCTCTTCAAATTGCTACCAAATGGGCCATGGCCAGTCATAAAAAACGAGGCTGCTAAGCCCGGCCAAAGCCAGGGACGAGTCCTAGCATCAACCAGGCCAACCTCAGGTAAAAACTCAAAAGTAACTCTTCCATGGCTCGTACCTTCCCACCTATTTTGCCACTGCAACATAAGTTGCTCCAATATCCTTTCACCCTCCAGCACACCACTCCTCCATATCTCCACAAAAGAGCCTTCTCTTCTTCTCACCACCACTCCCAAACATGAAGCATCAACATTTCTTCTTATCTTGATTTTCAATCCCGCCAATGCCACAGCCAAGTCCAAGGGAAGCTTGCCCGCCATCACCTGCAAGGCCTCATTAGACACGGTGCGGCAACATCTTGTAATAAGAAGCAACATGTATCTTTGCAATGATAGTAATTTCCTTCTGAAGGCCACCTTGTCCACGTTGGAAAACCAAACCTCGGCCGCATACGTGACAAGTGGGACAAATACACAGTCATATATTAGTGAAGCGGATCTTCCTTTAAGGCCCCAATCAACCCTCATTATTCTATGTAATTTTACACATAGATTTTTAACCTTATTTTTTAAAAAGTCGAGGTGCGCCACAAAGCCAAGGCCCTCCTGCAGCATGACACCCAAATATTTAACTGTTTTAGAGTAAGTGATGGATTGGCCACTCAATTTAACAATCGGATGACGATTTACACTTAGCTTTCCTTTTAGTAATAAAATGGAAGACTTTGATACCGATAACTTTAACTTAACGTTCATCATCCATTGATTAATTCTCTCCAACTCCCTACAAGCTATCTCTTCCAAGCTTCTTCGTGTGTCAGCCTGAACTAACAACACAAGGTCGTCAGCATAAGCTACTAGTTCACCATTATTTATCACCATGGAAAGCAATTCATCCAACACAATGTTCCATAAAATAGGACCCAACAGAGAGCCCTGCGGGCATCCTCGTTCCAGAAATCTTCTGATCTTAATGTACTGGCCTTGCACAATAACTTGCCTTAGTGTAAAATAACTGTTCAACAATCGATATAAATGAGGTCCACAGTTAGCCATCCGAATTCTCCTCATTATTGCTGGCCACCAAAGGCTATCAAATGCCGCTGCTACGTCCAAAAAGATCCCCAACACGTACTTCTTCTCAGAACTCGCAACAAAAACCTGCACGCCCTCAATTGCCATACTAGTACTACGTCCTTTTCTGAAGCCATACTGTCGAGGAGAGGTCAAACCTGATTCCCCATATTTAGCTTCTAACATTTTAACTATAATTCTTTCAAAGACTTTACCAATACACGACAATAAAGAGATCGGCCGATATACGTCTACACTTGTTAGTGGTTTATCACTTAATTTTGGGATCAACTTTAGAAGCCCAATTTTCCAACAAACCGGGTATATTGTGTCATTTAAACATCGATAATATAAATAGTTCAGAACTTCCGGCTTATAAAACCACAACCGTTTTACCACCTCAACCTCAATAAGATCCAATCCTGGTGACTTACCCATCTTCATATCCTCAACCGCCATTTGAATATCTAACGGATCGATATTTAGTATCTCGAACTGATTACTATAAGATTGTCTTAAAAAATTTAAATTATCCGATCTTACCGTACGATGGAAGTCATTGTCCGATAACTCATCATCTTTTAAGCAAAATTTATCCAAGATCAAATTTACAGACCCGGCCCAACTCAACTCTTCCTTACCATCCTTAACAATCGAGTTATAAATTTCCTGTTGATTTAATTTACCCGTTACGATTTTGTACACAACACTCCACGGGTCTTGATTTGCAACTTGTGAAACTAATGTTCGCCAAGATTCACTTCTATTTCGATTTATGCTACTGTTGTATTTGTTTTTAACAAATTTCAATTTACTTCTCAACAGTTCGATTTCTTCACTTGTCCCGTTTTTCCTCTTTTTTTGATATAATTTTCTAATATTATTTACTTCCTTCCTCAGCTTCGTTAATTCGTCACTCCACCAAGATACTTGTTTAGGGTTGTACTTCTTTTTCCTCATAGAGTACTTGCAACAATGCTGAAGACCCGCCTGTACATCCAAAGCTATATCATCAACCGCCATTCTATCATACATAGAAAGTTTTTGATCCGTAAACCAATTTAGTATAGCGTCATAGAATAAATCCCAATCTGCCTTCTTAAGATTGAATCTGTTAGTGTCAAAATAATCACAAACATTACTACGATCTTTTGAAATTCCAAAAGTGATACATCTGTGATCGCTTGTTGTCCAATCCTCTTGCACCATCCAATTCAATATATATTGTATGAAATTTGAAGATGATAAGGTGATATCAATGAAACTCTCCCCATGAATAGAACTATATGTAGGAAGATGTCCATCAGCATTCACTATCACATAATTACCGGCCGACAAAGCTTCCTCCAATAACACCCCACTGGTATCCGATTCTTGGCCCCCCCAAAGAGTTGAATTGGCATTTGCATCCATACCAATTATATAACGTTGTCCGATTAAAATGTGACTTACTTGGTCCAAGTACTGTACAAATATTTCATAATCGGCAGACGGTTGACAATACAACGAAACCAGGTAAAACCTACCTACACGACTAATAATTTCGACACATGTAGCAAAATGGGTACACAATCCGTCAATTCTAGTGACAGTAAGATCGTGATTGACGATCACTATGGCCGACCAACAAGTCCCAAGATCACCCTGTACCACTCTGAAGGTGCAGGGATAACCCCGAACCCTCCCAGCCACAACGTAAGGCTCCTGTATGAGGATCACATCAATAGAAGCGTCAGCGATACATTCACGAATCTGGGCGACTACCGCTTTTGATCGCTGCGCATTGACTTGCAAAATTTTTAAACTTTCATTATGTTTTCGAGACAAATTATTCATAACAAATACTATTCAGATAGACACTCATCACTCTAGAATACTCCGGACAGGATAAACTCCTTACATGGTGTCCCGAATCTCGCCCCCGCAACTTACAATTACCACAGACCGGACCAAGCTGCCTGCTAGGACACGCACTAACAATATGCCCCTCCATACAACAATGACCACAGACCGCCTCCGCCTTACTACAATTTCTCGCACTGTGTCCGTACCCTAGACACTTAAAACACCTCAACACGGACACAAAATCTCGAACTCTATACGACCCCCAACCTATGAAAACCCTATCTTGTTGCAACAGAAAATCACGCACTCTACCACTTACTTCAATAACTCAATTAATACTGGGTCGATCCCTACCCCCATACGAGAATCTCACTAAGACTTCCGCAAGGACCTCATCCTTTGTCATACCCAGCTTACTTAAATTCCGCTCCCCTAGCTCATTGAGCAACATTTCACTAGATTTCTCTTTAGGGACATCGTATAACACCATTCTAGGCCTTATTGGTTTAGGAATCTCCGCCTTAATTCCCATACCAGCTGCACTAACATGATCCCTTATCCTGACAACATCCCTTTCAGTCTCTGTCTCTACAATTACCCCTTTATTCCTAATATTCCTCAAATTTCGAACCTGGACTTCACCCAGTACAGGGCCTATCTTACCCTGAACAACCTCCCTCACTTTAGCACTAGTATCGAGATCCGATCCCTCGGCAGCCCTTAAAATAACTTTACAGCCTCTCCTACCCCTACTCCTATCCCTAGTTTCCCTAACGACCGCGGCAAAAGATTTCTGTACATGGGGCTCCACTTCAGCAACCCCTCCCGAGACCAACCTAGTACCTGCATCAATCTTGGACACCATCTCCCCCCGCATTGTGGTCAAATCGGCCCGTACACCCTCCAAGGTCTTACCTATTTTATCAATTTTACAACCCATGTCCGCGGAGACGCTAACTTGATTTTCTAGCTTGATAAACTCATCCGCTAAACTCTTTACTATTTCCACCAGAATATTAACCTTACCCTGAAAAAAGTCCGCACCTCCCTTTCCTACTTTTTTCGAGCCCGGCTCACAAAATCTCACTAC
>NW_027411629.1:192500-200000 GCF_049639745.1 Rhodnius prolixus | reverse complement strand
CAATAAATACTTTCACACCACTTATCCTACCAGAGATGGAGTACTCTATATTCCTCCATCTCTTAACCTCTAACACTAATACTAATCAGGTACGATCCTACATCTATCCTATTCCTAAACCTATCTCCTCCATTCATACACCGCAATCATTCAATAAATTACATTCATCCAACCCACAACACCCTCTCGCTAATCTAACCATAACCCTAACAGAGGTGGAGTACTCGATATTCCTCCACCTCAATCCCAACTAAACTAACTTAACCTAACCAACACTAACCTGTACATAATTCCTAACTTACATTTTCTTACACAACCCCATTAACCCAACCCACCAATCTTCATAAACCCAATATTTACACTCCAAACTTATCAATCATTTCCCTACATAATTCCTTAAAATCAATCCAATGATCAGCACTTATCCAATAACCAATACTTTCTGACCACCCCCACCCAATTCTTCCTAATCTACTCCTCAGTATAAACCGCTCCCTATCACCCAACACACACTTAAAAACTTTATGTTCCATGGTATCTAAAAACCCACACTCACAGTTTCCCGATTGCCTCAACCCAAACCTCAACAGATAGCTAGCACAAGCACCATGACCGGTTAACACTTGCACCGTCCAATGATCAACGTTAAACCATTTCCACTTCATTCTATTTTCTATCTTCGGTATCATTTGCCATACCCTTCTACTTTTCTCAGAGCAGTCCCACTGCACCTGCCATTTATGTATCAGCCACTCATCTACTTCCTTCTTCATACCTACTTCTCCAATCACTTCTAATTCGTCTTCTTCTATTAATCTCTCTCCTAGTTGGAATTCTTGCTTTCTCCTTATTTTGTAATATAAAGCAGCCCTTTGTATGGCCAAACATACTGGCAACACACCAGCCAGCACTGGCAGTACATCTGTAGACAGTGTCCTGTATCCTCCAACCATTGCCAATAATATTTTTCTTTGAGCCATTTCCATTTTCCTTCGCATTGTACCTGGCATCCTCAAAACCACAAAAGGTGCTCCATACACAAAAACACTCTCCACTAACGCTTTGTACAAGATCCTTCTTCCACGCATATCATAACCCCAACTACACCCCCATAATCTCCTCAACTTGCCCCACCGACTAACCACTTTTTCGCACACTACATCGACGTGTTTGGCAATACTCATCCCTTCTCCTAACCACACTCCCAAATACTTATAATCCTTCACTGCTCTTATACGCATACCACTCATAAATACTCGTGGTGGTCTCACTGTCAAATTTCCCTTTCAACATCATTAGCGCAGTTTTTTCTTTTGAAAATTCCAATTTACATATTTTTCCCCATCCTTCAACCATTTTAACCGCATTATCTCCCAATTCCTCCAATTCCTTTCGTGACTTTCCATTTATTATAATACATAAATCATCCATATATGCTCTAGCTTGAATATTTCTCCTTTCTAATATCTCCAATAAATTATTAAAAACCACACACCACAAATACGGCCCCATCACCGATCCCTGAGGGCACCCACGCTGCACCTTCCTACTAACACTAACATCCCCCTCCTTGGTCACCACCATTCTATCCTGCAAATAATCATTAATCATACCATATACTCCTTTACTTATCCCTTTCTCCAATAGTCTCAACTTGACCATAGGCCACCATACATTGTCAAAAGCCCCCCTTATATCAAAAAATAACCCCATCACATATTTATCTCCTATATTCCTTACTTGGGTATCCAAATCCAATAATATGTCGTTAACATCTCTTCCCTGAACACAGCCATATTGGCTATTGTGTGCAACCCTATCTAATACTTCCTTCATCCTATTCAAAATTACCCTTTCCCAAATTTTTCCAAACACTGCCAATAGACAAATAGGTCTATAGGCTGTTGGATCCAAAAGATCCTTCTCAGGTTTCTCTAACCACACTATCAACCCTTGCTTCCACAAACTAGGAAATTTCCTTTCTTTCCTACAACGTTCAACAAGTCGTAGAAAATCTGTTTTTATGTGTTCCCATCCTCTTATTACCATTTCAATAGTTATACCGTCCATACCAGGAGCTTTTTTCTTTTTGAATCTCTGAAGCGCGAACCATACTTCCTCTTCCTTTATTTCCTCTTCTTCTACATCTACCAACAATTCTTCTAACTGTTGAACTCGCTCCCGTATTACTTTGTGTTCATCACATTCTTCTAATAGGTCATCTACGACTACCACCTTATCCACTAATTCTTCTAATGTTTCTTGAATCCCTGTAGTAAAGTTATTTCCTTTTCTTACCGCCTGCACCACCATCTTGTTTTTCACTTTCCCTATTTCTATCTTATATCCTAACCCCCATAAATTCTCTTTCACACCCTCAGTTATGCTTTTCTTCCAACACTCCTTCTTCCCAATTCTTACCATCGTCGCATACTGTTTTCTACATCTTTTATACCTCTCCCATCTCCTCTTTCTAACATCCTCAACACGTTCCCGTTGCACCTCTCGTCTTAATCTCGTTAATTTCATTCTCATTTCTCCCATTTCTACAGTCCACCATTTCTGTTTTCTCTTTCCACTACTAAACCTTCCTATGCTTGCATTTCTAAATGCCATCTGCATCCTTTGATGCAACAAACTCACCTCCTCATCAATCCCTAATCCACCTAGTATGTCGCCACTAGACTCCACCAATTCTTGCTCAAATTTATCCCAAACCACCAACTTCCTTTTTTTAACTTTACTAGCATACTCATCCAACATGACCTCGTAAATGATCAATCTATGGTCACTGCCAATGTCATTCCCTAACACACTCCATTTCTGCACTCTATTTCTTATTTGAGCTCCACACATCGTCACATCTATATTAGTGGCCGATCTTCCATTGTCGAATGTTTTAAAATAACTTGGCACATTTACCACGTTTAAGTTATTAGCTAACAGAAACTCTTCTAATAACAACCCCTTTTCATCTGTCCTCCCACTATACCACATTTCAGATTTTGCATTTGCATCTACTCCTACAATCACAAACTCTTTCTTATTTCCTACTCCTCTAAGAATATTGTCCAATTTACTTAAATGATCTTCTGTGGACTCCGAGAACTTAAAATATCCACAAATCACTACTAATTCTTTATTAATCGCTACTACCACCCAACACTGATCACAGAGATTGCTATATTTAAACACGTTCAGCTGCTCATTAAACACCACTATTACTGCTAATGGGTTCTCAGTTCCTTCATAAGAAATTACTCTATCCCTTATTCCGACACCCTCGACTCTTCCTCTCCGACTATACGGCTCCTGAATAAGCATAATGTCCAAACCCCTATCAACCACTTCACGTCTTAACTCATCCATTACTACTCTCGTTCTTCCCGCATTTATCTGTCCTATTCGGATTATTCTCTTCCTCCCACATCCTCTTTCTTCCCCCTCACTCATATTTAGTATTATGCTTCTTCCTCCACTTTAATGTCATTAAAACGGGACAACCGCCCCAAGTCACTGAATGGCCAGCATCCCTGTATCCCATTCTTTAACAATTAATACACCTAACTTCTTGCCGATTGCAACACGTCACATGGTGTCCTTCCTCTCCACATCTTGCACACGCCACAACTTGACCACAAAATCTTCCCATATGTCCCCATCCCTGACACTTATTACACTTTACTATTCCTACATATTCATTGACTTTACAGCTACGTAACCCCACGTATACCCTCCCTATCTTCTCTATCCGTAATAACATCTGCGGAGAAACTTGAACCACCCAATTAACCACGTCCCTATCTCTCGGACCTATTTTAAACCTGGGTTTAAATACTTTACTCTCCTCCCCACTCTCAACTCCATTAAATAAATGTTCATTTCTAAATTTAATAGAATTCAAAACCTCCATATCAGTTAATCCTCTATCCACACCATAAATGATAACCGAAGGATCTCCTAATCTAGGTTCTCCATCCACTCTATAACCTGCTCTCTCCAGCTGATCTTGCTGTCTCAGACGACTTAAATCGTCATTGTCATGGAGTTCCACTATAAAATCCTTACCTTTTCTCCGAAGTCCTTTGACTCTTATATTTCCTTTTTTCGGATCTAAGCATTCTACTAAACCTTCCTTAGCCTCTTTGGCTCCTTTGCCCTTAGGGACCTCAATAACAACCGAAGGACCCTTATGAATTTTTCTTTTCCTTTTTCCCACAACCTCCGCCCAAGTTGTACCTTCTCCCTCACTTTCATCTACTATCATTTGGTCCTCTTTCCTTACATTCCTTATTTCTTCTATAAATTTAATCCTTTCATTTTTCATTGTCTCTTTAATTTCGCCCATTTCTACATTTATCCCTTTCTCTTCAACAGCATGTTGCATCAACTGCATTCTTTCATATAAGAGTTCCATATTATTCTTCACATTATCTAAAAACTTGCTCACGATTTCATGTTTCCCTTCCATTCCTTCCATCCGTTTTATTACTATAACATTTCCATCTGCAACTCGCTTTTCCATACTTGCTAGCCCCTTTAACAAACCCTCCATACCTTTCTTTTGTTCTTCAGCTATCTTCTTTAAATCCCTCTCAATTCTCTCCACCTGCTCATCTCTAATCTTCTTGAATTCTTTTTCAATTTTCCCCTCTAATTCCTTCAATCTGGTACTGACATCTTTCCCTATTTCCTCTAAATCATTCTGCCTTTGTGCGTCTTCACTTTCCAACATGACTCTACACCTTTCTACTTCTGCTCTTGCTTTATCTAATGCCTGCCTATTTTCTTCTCTCACCTGTCTAGTCATTCTCTCCTCTATCAACTCCAAACGCCTATTAAACTCACCTTCTTCATTCACCGCCAAATCCTTCAACCTATCCTCAACTAAAATCATCCTATCTAACATAACACTAACTCGAGCAACATCCTCCACCAATTCCTTCTGCGCATTCGTTATTTTATCAAAACATCCTATAAAAAATCCCTCATGCTTTTCCTTAGAGAAATTTTTTCCCACATACCTTTTTATTTCTTGTACTGCACTTTGTACTTTTTTTGTGCACATATCCATTTTGTGTGCCACACCTCCTCTATCTAACCTCCTCCTCCGTAGTTCTTGTTCGGGAGATCCCTCAGACAAGGCTCTCACCCTCTTTGCTCTTCCTTTTGGAGTAGTAACTACCTCAACACCTATACCTTCAAAAAACTCCTCTAATTTAGGGGTATCTCCCACAGCACCCTCCTCTTCAATTTCCTTTTGTTTAGTTTCATCATCCATAATTCTTCCCACGAGACTGCAAAGCTTAAACTATCACACAGCGGGCCTACTCGCTTATCCCACCCGAGACGAATTTCTAAGACCAGTCGGCCGCCTAACCTTCCGGAATAGCACTATAAGACAGGGTCGTACCCCCCCTGCCAACCGCCTACGGCGTGCTTACCACCGAGCCTTAGGGAGATGTGTACCAGGCTGTCCCCGGGGACACAACACTGGCTGACGGGCAACGTACATCCATAGCTGCTCGGGAAGTTTATCGACATCCACGTCTAGATCCGCCGAGTTCTGTTATTAGCAGGGCCACCTCTGGCAGGATGCAGTGTTACTCAATACTGTGCTCGGACGGTCTTGGAAAATAGGGAGTAAAGCCCGCTATTTCCCCTGGAAGGTGGCACAGCCCACTGCACAATGCATACACTTACAACGTATACAATGCATACATTTCCATGTAGACACCGCACAGCGAGCTATTACCAGCCCCCTTGACCCTAGATAGGGACATTCTTTCCCGTCTACCCGTTCCTGTTCAGTACTAGGGGTTCTTTAAGGTCCATTCCTATCCATTCGGATATACCAGACCCCTTGTGCAAGCACAAGGTCGTTTTACAAGAGAAGGATGTCACCACCACGGAGAGGCTAAAGTGCTAGGCCTCACCATGGCGGAAGTGCCCACCCAGGCACTCCCCCGCTTGGCCTCCAAAGAGACGAGTTGAGATCACGCTCAACCAGCGCGTGAGGTCAACACAAGTTAGCCTCACTCCCAGATCGTAGAGAAGGCAACCTCTACTTTAGCTCTGGTCAGCCGCACCCTCTAGCGAAAGGCACTTCCATCCTACGATGGCAATATGTACTCTGGTTTCTATAGCGGTGTACTTCCGCTCAGCTCATGTCCGAGGACAGCGGAGCTTTTGTTTAACCAACGGCCACTACGAGTCCTACCTCAATCGCAAGCAATTGGGCTTGGAACCTTGCGCTTGCGCCCGTAGTTCAGTACTTCGCTATTTTCTCAATAGCAGCGTGACTGATCGCACACCCGATGGACCTACTACTTTCCATCTACTGATTTGACCCGTTGCCTCAGGGGTCAGGTATACAGTAACCTAGGAACCAAGGACCAATATGACCATTAATCCCTGGGGGACGGGAATAAAGGAATGGATGTGGAAGGGAATAGGTAAATATAAATCTCCCCAACCTGGAGAACCAGTGGCTGTTTGCATCTCACCGAGATGGGCGATGGTATCGCCACACACCTATGCCAAAAAAAAAAAAAAAAAAAAAAAAAAAATCCCTCCTAATAAACCCCATACAGGGTTAGCTGCTCTTTTGCTAGCTCCCGTAGAAAAGGCCACATTTTTTCCCTTGCCCACCCCCGGTAGCTATCCGGCCACTCTAAACCACATCTTCCCATTTCCCTCCTAATTTTTAATCTTTCTCGATCCCCCCTTACACATTCAAAAACCTTATGTCGGACTACATCCAATCTACCACATGCGCACCTATCACTTTCCTCTCTACCAAACCGACTGAGATATGCCTTTCCAGCCCCGTGCTCTGTGACCACTTGGGTTACATAGTGATCCATAACTCACCATTTCCCTTCCATCCTCTCCCTAACATCAGGAATAAATTCAACCACCGGCCTCCCCTTTGCACCCTCCCACCACTGTTCCTGCCACCTATCCAAGATATCTTTCCTTATTCTTGTTTTCATTCCTTTCAAACCCTCAATCTCCATCTCGTCCCCATCAACTACCCTTCCCCCCAGCTCAACTTCCAATCCTCGCCTAACCAAATAATATAGGGATGCCTCCTCCATTTTAAACACTACCGGCAGCACCCCTGCTACTACTGGCAATGCAACCGTCGGCACCGTCCTATAACCCTTCACTAACGCAAGGAGCACTCTGCGCTGACACTTATCCAACCTCTTTTTGTCCCCACTCAACAACCTAGGCCAGACAAAACACGCTCCAAATCCCCACACAGACTCTACCACACACTTATACACTATAACCATCTCTTTAAACCCATACCCCCAATCACTCCCAGACAATCTTCTCAGCTTTTCCCATTTCTTCTCCACACTCTCACACATTTTCTCTACATGTTTTCCCACTTTCAGTCCTGGGGACAACCACACCCCCAAATACTTATATTCCTTAACCATTTTCACTTTTACTCCACTCATCTCTATCCGAGGTGGCCTCTCCTCACTC
>NW_027411629.1:175000-187500 GCF_049639745.1 Rhodnius prolixus | reverse complement strand
CCCTCCTAATTTTTAATCTTTCTCGATCCCCCCTTACACATTCAAAAACCTTATGTCGGACTACATCCAATCTACCACATGCGCACCTATCACTTTCATCTCTACCAAACCGACTGAGATATGCCTTTCCAGCCCCGTGCTCTGTGACCACTTGGGTTACATAGTGATCCATAACCCACCATTTCCCTTCCATCCTCTCCCTAACATCAGGAATAAATTCTACCACCGGCCTCCCCTTTGCACCCTCCCTCCACTGTTCCTGCCACCTATCCAAAATATCTTTCCTTATTCTTGTTTTCATTCCTTTCAAACCCTCAATCTCCATCTCGTCCCCATCAACTACCCTTCCCCCCAGCTCAACTTCCAATCCTCGCCTAACCAAATAACATAGGGATGCCTCCTCCATTTTAAACACTACCGGCAGCACCCCTGCTACTACTGGCAATGCAACCGTCGGCACCGTCCTATAACCCTTCACTAACGCAAGGAGCACTCTGCGCTGACACTTATCCAACCTCTTTTTGTCCCCACTCAACAACCTAGGCCAGACAAAACAAGCTCCAAATCCCCACACAGACTCTACCACACACTTATACACTATAACCATCTCTTTAAACCCATACCCCCAATCACTCCCAGACAATCTTCTCAGCTTTTCCCATTTCTTCTCCACACTCTCACACATTCTCTCTACATGTTTTCCCACTTTCAATCCTGGGGACAACCACACCCCCAAATACTTATATTCCTTAACCATTTTCACTCTTACTCCACTCATCTCTATCCGAGGTGGCCTCTCCTCACTCAAACGCCCTTTGAGCAACATGGCCGCCGTTTTCTCCTCACTCACGTATAACTTTCTTTCCGCACACCATTCTTTTATCAACATACAACACCCAGATCCTTTCCTCTCTATTTCACCCCTGGACTCTCCCTCAACCAGCACACATAAATCATCCATGTAGGCCACTCCAACCATACCTCGGACTCTAAGTTCATTCAAAATTTCATTAAACACCATGCACCACAGGTACGGTCCTAAGACCGACCCCTGAGGGCACCCCCTCTCCACCTCCTCTCTCACTCCACACGTCTTGGCCTCCAAGATCACCGATCTTTCTGCGAGAAAACTCGCCAGTACCTTATACACTTCTTTCGTAATTCCACATTCTAACAACCTCAACTTCAAGTGTGGCCACCACAGATGGTCAAAGGCCCCCTTAATATCAAAGAATACACCAACAACGTACTTAGATCCAGACCCTTCCACTCTCCTTCCAACCTCCATTAAAACATCATCCACCCCCCTTCCTTTCCTACATCCATATTGCCATTCATCCCATCCCCTCTCAATCACTCCCCACATCCTCTCCAAAATCACTCGTTCCCACACTTTCCCTAGATACGGCAGCAAACACACCGGTCTATATGAGGAGACCAACCTCAGATCCCTTTCACTCCCTTTACTCAACATCCGCACTTCTCCCTCCTTCCATTCCCTCGGAAACCTTCCCTCCTTCCAACATTCATTCAACACACTCACAACATCCTCTCCAATCACCTCCCATCCATACTGAACCATTTCCGCAGTCACACCATCTGGCCCAGGTGCCTTACCCTTCTTAAACCTCTCTACAGCCTCATACACCTCTTCCCCATCAATCGGCCCTAGGTCCCCTTCATCTACCTCCCTTTCCCTTATCGTCAACCGTTCTCTTACCTCCCCCTGCCACCTCGTTTCTCTTTCTCTATCTTCCTTCACTACAACCCCCTTCACCATTTCCCTTAGCACTGCCCCCACCTCGCTCACCATCCCTTCCTCTGTTCTCAAGGCATGCCACATCCTAGGCCCTCTAAACTTCCCACTCTCCAGCCTATATCCTAGCCCCCACAACTTCTCCGATTCCTCACTCAACAACCCTCGCCAGCTTTCTTGCTTAATTTCTCTAACCCTCTTACTATATTCCCTCAACTTAACCTTGTACAACTCCCTCGCCATCATTCTTCTTTCCTCGTCCCTCTCCCTTTGAAATCTTCTTCGTAAGCTATACACCTCCTTCTTTTTCTCCTCCAACTCTTCAGACCACCATTTTTGCTTCCTTCCCCTTCTACTCCGATTTCCACCCACCAAAGCACCCCTCGCAGCTCTCACCATCCACCCTTGTAAATCCCTAATCTTTCTCTCCACCCCCGTTTTTTTCCCCCAAGCCCTCCTCCCCTCATTGGCTTCCTCCTCCAAGCCAGATATGTACTCCCGCCGATTTATTCTTTTTGTCACCACCTTCTTTCGTTTACCTGCCTTCCCACCACTAGTCCCCCACCCTTCCAAAACACTCAAGATCAACCGGTGGTCGGTATTTATCTCAGCCTCCCTAACCTCCCACTTTTTAACTAACCCCAAAATCCCCTCCCCACATAGCGTAACATCTATGTTTGTACCTTCCCTGCCCTTCCTATATGTTTTTAGGCCCCCCTCCCTGTTCAACACATATAAATTATTTGCCCTAATAAAGTCTGCTACTTCCCTTCCCCTCTCATCCTCCCTACCACTAAACCATAACTCGGATTTCCCATTCACATCTGCCCCTATTAGTACTCTATTCACCCCCTCCCTCAATCCCCTCAACCCTCTTTCCAACCATTCTAAGTACTCACCCACCAAATCTCCAAATTGGAAGTAGGCAGATATCACTATCACCCTCCCCATGTCTTTACCTGCTATCTCCACCATCACGCAGTGGCTATTACTCGCATTATCTACCATTACACAATCCAAATCTTCCGAAAACACTACCACAGCCGCCATGGGCACCCCCTGTCCAGTCATCACTGTACTCTTTATCCCAAAACCCGGAATAGATCCCTTCACGCTATATGGCTCCTGCAACAACAAAATATCTAATTTTTCCTCCACCGCCACCCTTCTCACCTCATCCAACGCTATTCGGGACCGCCCCAGGTTAATTTGCCCAATTCGCAGCCTTTCTCTTCTAACAGCCATAATCAATTGACCTAATCCATGCTTTCATTACTGCCTTGTAGACTGGGCACTCTTTACTTCTACTCCCATGCCCTTCACTCCTACAATTTCCACATCTCCCACTCTCCTCTTTACACCCCTTCTCTATATGTCCTTTCCCCCCACACTTCAGACAGTGGACCTCCTCCCTACACCTTGCTGCCATATGACCAAACCCAAAGCACTTATAACATTGCGGCACTTCCGTATAATCTTCCATCCTGCAGGACACCCACCCTATCCTGCACCTCCCTTCTTCCAGAAGCATTCGACGAACCTCAGGTGTTACCTCCACCACCAAATTTTTTCTGCTCCCAATTCGTCTTCTAGACCTCATCTTGCACTCCTTATTAAATTCCTCTTTTCCCTTCTTACAGACTTCCCGCAACCGCTCCATCACTCCCTCCTCTTCTTGCTCAATAGGAACATCATACAGAATAATCCAGGGGGCTCTCTTCCTCACCTCTTCAATCTTAAATCCCTTATCTCTAAGGTCCTTATCTCCCTCCATTTCCTTCATCTGATCTTTCTCTTTAACTTCTACAAAAACCCCCTCCCGTCCCAATCTAAAGCCTTGAACCCCCCACCCTTTCTGTACGGGGTCTATTTCCTTCATTAGTGCCTTCCTCACTTCAACCCCCGACGCTCTCTTCCCTTCATCCTCCTTCACAATCTTCAATAGATTCACCGACTTCCTCTTGTCATTCTTCCCGCTCTTAACTTTCCACGCATATGTATTTGTTCCCTCCCCTTCTTTCTCCGTTTCCTCCACTCGTCTAACTCCTGCTTTTTTTATATCCTCCACAATTTCCTCAATTCTCTTCCCCCTCTCCGCCCTTTCCTTCTCCATCTCCCCAATCCTACCCACACTCTGACCCACTTTCTCACACATCACTTTTATTTTATTTTCTATCTCCTCCATCTTCCCACTCTCCTGCATTCTCCGTTTCTCCAAGACTTTTGGAACTCCCTCCAATCCGACATGAACCTGGTTCACCACTTCATACAATTTTCCCAGATGCTCCTCTATCCTCCTACCTTCTCCTTCCTTATAATTCTCCAACTCTCTTCGAACGATTTCCCCCACCCTCTCCTCCATCCTCTATTCAAAGTTCCTCCAGGCTTCCTCACTCCTTCCTTCCTTCTCCCACAATTCTACTTTCCTGTCCAGACGGTCGACTAAACCTTCCATCCTCTCCCCCTTCCTCTCCATGTCCGCACACACTCCCGTGTAACGCTCTACTGCCTTCTCTAGCTTCCTCTCCATCCCCCTACATTCCTCAGCCATCTCCTTGATAATACTTACAAACTTCCCCACCTTCTTGTCCACAAAGGCCGCCGACTTTTGGGACAGGTTTCTTCTTCCTGGCTCCACCCATTCCCGACACTGCGCCTCCTCCTTCAACGCCTCCCTCAGCAAGTTCTTTATTTTCCCTTCCTCCATCAACTCCAGTAATTTGACCAGATTGTCACCTTTCCCACCAATATCCTCTATTTGCGAACCCGCTTCCACCTCCCACAACCCTCCACCATCCGGTTCCTCCTCCCCTCTAGGGATCTCTGCCATTTCCGTTTCCAAAAACTTCCTATAAAATAAATATTAATTAGTTATATCGGTTAAAAAAAAAAAAAAAAAAAAAAAAAAAAAAAAAAAATTAATAATAATAGGTAAATAATAATACTTACGCAATTAAACACCAATAATTACTATAACGCAAAAATAATAAAGGAATTACCAGTTATTACGTAATATAACAAATAATTATTACGTAAAAAAAAAAAAAAAAAAAAATATATATATATAGTTAAATAAATAATATATAAATCAATAATATAAATAATAATTTATAAATAATAAATAAATAATAAAAAAAATACTAATGAGGATAAATAAATAGGAAGTACGAGTATTTAAATACAACTAAATAAAATTAGAAAACACCACTTTCGATACTGCCAGTAGTACTGGTCGTAACCGACAACCAATAGAATAACTCCAAACAACGGCCAATAGTAGCAACGCACAGTGTAACGGTCAATAACGGTCACTCTACAGCAATGTCCCCCCAGTCCATCCGTCGGCGCCTTTATAAATCTCCTTAACAAAAACTTACAGTTTAAAATGTTAAGTATAAGGGTTGATTAAACGCCAAAAGGTACACAAATCAGCGTGTACCCAACATTTCATTAATACTTCATTAATATTTAAGTAATTTTACTGCATTAAATTTCATTTATTTTTTTGAATTTATTAGAGGTCACAGACCCTTATGCTGGCCATTTTCGTCTACAAAATATTTGTTCAAATAGAACACTATTTCTTAGATTGACTGTAATATCTAATCAACAAACTATTAATCACAGGTTAAAAAAAAAACTTTATAAAAAAAAAATATGAGGTTAAAAAATTCAAAAACTTTTTTCAAAAATGCTTGCACCAACATTCATCAATGATTTTGTTTATTTTATTTATTTATTTTTATTTTTAAATAAAAATCTTCGGTTTAAGTTCGTAATTCGATTAAAGCAATTGTTACTTTATTTAGTAGTCAAGCGTTTTTAATAATAGGTAATAATTAATCTGGCTTTATCGCAAATAATATAGTTTTCTTCAATTCTCAATCTAGGTATTCTTACCGCAGTGTTATATATTTGGAATATAAGATATGCATATTTTTATGACAGCTAATTATACCAGTATTTTACCTACTATAAGTAAAATTAGAGGGACTACATTAAATTACAATTGAGAAATGAATAATTATTGTTGAATAATTTACTGGATATTACCTATGCGTTATTTGTACTCACAAATACTTCGGTAAGAAGAATTCTAGACTGAAATATTGTTTTAAATCCGTGATTCAAATTTAAACAGTAGCCGACTCTAACTTTGTCTTTTTCTATTTTAACATGCATGTATATGTGACTGCTCAGAATAAAGGGCCTAATAAAGATAAATCAGAAGAATAATTTGGAATAAAGCTATAATAAAGTACCTATTTAATTACGAAGATATAATATACATTTTATCATAATTATAACAAAAAATAAAATATGAATGAACTAAGGGAAGGGATTAGCTATGTGGTTAGCGTATTGGATTCCCACGTGGAGGTTCCGGGTTCGAATCCAGCTGCTGACCCTTAGATTTTCTCTTCCTAAGAGCTTCTTACAGCTCACTGGCCGGTGATGGACAGTGTTGTCTGTAACGAGAGAACACTGTCCGGAGGCCGGCAGTGCACTGAAAAAAACTCCGGGCGCCAATAACCTCAGATGTTGACGCGATTTAAATCAATAAAAAAAAAAATTATGAATGAACTGGCCAGCATAAGGGTCTGTGACCTCTAATAAATTCAAAAAAATAAATGAAATTTAATGCAGTAAAATTACTTAAATATTAATGAAGTATTAATGAAATGTTGGGTACACGCTGATTTGTGTACCTTTTGGCGTTTAATCAACCCTTATACTTAACATTTTAAACTGTAAGTTTTTGTTAAGGAGATTTTTGGACTTTTTGGATAGATTTTCCTTTTTGTCTGTTTTGCAAAGTTACATATCTGCTTTACAGATTTTATTAAAATTTGGAATAATAAATTCTACCATTATAACCTAAAAAGGTGTTAAGTCCGAACCGTAACTACCACTGGAGCGATCTTTTTTAAGAATGATTATAGTTGCGGTCCCCCAAACCATCCTCAATAACAATTTTTTAGAGAAAGCGTTTTGAATAAAATAGGAAGGTATTTGTACGTAAATAGCAAAATTAAAAAGCGATTTCAGTACTTCCTTTTAAGAGGAGTAAGAAAAATAAACTGCGATTACAGTACTTCTCCCTAAAAGGCAAATATTTTGAATCGAATTCATTGATGTAAATAGGTTCACTCATTGATAATTTTAACGATTGCAGTACTTCCTCTTAGTAGGTGTAAGAGCATGGTGGCACTTCACAGCCACGTAGAGGAGCTTTAACCACTTCTTCGTGGTAAATTTTATCCAAATCGAACTAAGCGTAATAGAAATATTGGTAATAATAGTATTAGAAAAGGCCTTACTTGGGTGGGGCAAACTCCCCTCCTTATGAGTCATAGCGACGAGACTTTTAAAGTGCAAATCTGTACAAAATTTCGATTCGAATGACACTTCATTCATGAAAATCGGTTCACGTTTCGATAATTTGAAACGATTACCATACTTCCCCCTAATAAGGGTAAGAGCAGAACGTCGTTTAAATGTTACGTAGGAGTGCCCTAAACCTTTCATCCTGCCAAATTTTATTAAAATCGGGTTAACATTTTCAGAGTTATTAGTAATAATAATTTTGAGAAGGGGCCTCACATATATGGGGCTAACTCCTCCCCCATTTGATGTACAGCGTCGAGACCCCCAAAAGGCACATCTACATAAAATTCCGAAACGAATGACACCTCATTCATGAAAATCGGTTCACGCGTTTAGGCGCTACGTTGTTTACAAAAAAGGTAACAACAAGAAGAACAACAACAACAACAACAACAACAACAACAAGAACAAGACCAATTTTTGAAAATGCCGTTTTTGCTCATTTTCAGTAACTTTTTTCTCGTAATATATTAAATCTGGGATTTGACAAAAAAATTACAGTTATAAAGGAGGACTTGCCCTATAATTTAAAGAAAATTTGGGAATTTTATCTTTTATAGAAAAAGAGAAAAAAATTGTCAAAGTTGGGTGTTTTTAAACGTTACACTTTTTCGTGCAGTTTTTGATGATCAACCCTTATACAACTGTCCTACCGGACAGTTTTAATAACTCGCAAAAAATCCTAAACTTCACCAATTTCCGCCGGGTTTTTTTTGAAATTTCACTTATATACTTTCACACCACACTTTTCTCACGACAAAACCTCGGGGCTACGCCCTGGGGCCCCAAAAAGGACACTATAAATAACCTATTAAACAGCTAAAAAACACTACACTATAAAACACACTGATTTATTCACTTAATAAAAACCCACGTTCACCAAAATTTTATGAAACACTTGAAACAATAAAAGAATTACTTTCACAAAAAATCGCTTCAAAAAGCCGCCAAGAACCACCTTAAAAAACCCCACAAACACGGAGCACACTTAGGAGATGTTAACACAACGAACTCTAGAATAGAACTCCAGTAGATAGGGACATTCTTTCCCGTCTACCCGTTCCTGTTCAGTACTAGGGGTTCTTTAAGGTCCATTCCTATCCATTCGGATATACCAGACCCCTTGTGCAAGCACAAGGTCGTTTTACAAGAGAAGGATGTCACCACCACGGAGAGGCTAAAGTGCTAGGCCTCACCATGGCGGAAGTGCCCACCCAGGCACTCCCCCGCTTGGCCTCCAAAGAGACGAGTTGAGATCACGCTCAACCAGCGCGTGAGGTCAACACAAGTTAGCCTCACTCCCAGATCGTAGAGAAGGCAACCTCTACTTTAGCTCTGGTCAGCCGCACCCTCTAGCGAAAGGCACTTCCATCCTACGATGGCAATATGTACTCTGGTTTCTATAGCGGTGTACTTCCGCTCAGCTCATGTCCGAGGACAGCGGAGCTTTTGTTTAACCAACGGCCACTACGAGTCCTACCTCAATCGCAAGCAATTGGGCTTGGAACCTTGCGCTTGCGCCCGTAGTTCAGTACTTCGCTATTTTCTCAATAGCAGCGTGACTGATCGCACACCCGATGGACCTACTACTTTCCATCTACTGATTTGACCCGTTGCCTCAGGGGTCAGGTATACAGTAACCTAGGAACCAAGGACCAATATGACCATTAATCCCTGGGGGACGGGAATAAAGGAATGGATGTGGAAGGGAATAGGTAAATATAAATCTCCCCAACCTGGAGAACCAGTGGCTGTTTGCATCTCACCGAGATGGGCGATGGTATCGCCACACACCTACGCCAAAAAAAAAAAAAAAAAAAAAAACCCTCCTAATAAACCCCATACAGGGTTAGCTGCTCTTTTGCTAGCTCCCGTAGAAAAGGCCACATTTTTTCCCTTGCCCACCCCCGGTAGCTATCCGGCCACTCTAAACCACATCTTCCCATTTCCCTCCTAATTTTTAATCTTTCTCGATCCCCCCTTACACATTCAAAAACCTTATGTCGGACTACATCCAATCTACCACATGCGCACCTATCACTTTCATCTCTACCAAACCGACTGAGATATGCCTTTCCAGCCCCGTGCTCTGTGACCACTTGGGTTACATAGTGATCCATAACCCACCATTTCCCTTCCATCCTCTCCCTAACATCAGGAATAAATTCTAAATAAATAAAGTAGATAGGGACAGAGGGAATCTCGTTAATCCATTCATGCGCGTCACTAATTAGATGACGAGGCATTTGGCTAGTAACATTTTATTTGAGCATAATCTTACAGAATATTTAATTACATAATATATTCAATACTACAAACATATATCTCAATCAGAACTAATTACAATACAAACTATTATTCAATAATTATACAGAATCATTGAATATCGATTAAAGTACATAAGGAACAATAGGATTAGCTATATACATTTGCGCGTACTCGACATAGCAGGCTAACCTCATTCACAAGGGCGGCTCTACGCCCAAAATGGCCCCAAAGGCCGAAAAAAGGACCCCTAAGGGTCAAAGCCGCCTCCCGAAGGGAAGCAAGTGGAATGCTCGCCTATCTCTCTACTGATTCTAGGCCGCCTAACAAGCTCCTAGCTGTTCCCCACTAGCCGCAATTTATTCCACCTAGACCAATTCATGTGCGATCCACGCAAGACCCGTTCAACTATCCACTCCAAAATTCTTTTGCCCAGTTTAAATTCCCGCAGATCCCTCACCGATTGGCTGCTCCAAATCCCCTTCCAGGAAACGGTGACCGCCACCGTGTCCACTTCCATTTTACCGGTCAACTCTCTAACCGCATTGTGGATCTCACGAGTATGGTATTTCCCTTTCTTCCGAGCGTTGATAACGTTGAGTTCGTCCCCCGGCGATACCACTTGAACATCTAGAATCCAGGCTTTATTCCCTTTAGTGACTACCAAGTCAGGACGCGCTCGCGTCTCCCCCAGCGTGAGTGATACTTCCTGGTATACGCCATATCGTCTAATCCCGAAGGCCTTCACCAACAGGCCCACCACCGCGTGATGCCGGAGAATCCGACCCCCCTTGGTCAAGGGACAGACCTGCACCACATGCCCCACAGTCTCCGCCCTAGAACACCCAGCCCTGCACCACAGCGCTCCCCTTTGGCCCCCCCTGCCGCGAGCCGCCCTCATGAGACTCGGGAGGCAACCCGCATGAAGCCGAACGAATTGCACATACTCGCGACCCGATAGCGACCTCGCCCCCCCAGCTTTCCAGCTGTACGACGCCTTCACCTTAGCTGATTCCCTGAGGTCTCGACCGTCCACCCTATCATATAGGTCCTCCCACTGGCCCCGACGGGCCTCCTCAATTGACCCTTGCCCCGTCTCCTCAGCGATCTCCCCACCGAACTCTTCCGCCTCCATATCATCCCAGCGCTGCATAATGCGCTCCCTGCGCACCCTCCTCCACGCCGGCACCATTCTGGACAGCTCAGGCACCGCCAAACCCCCGCACTTAAACGAAGCATGAATATACGAATTAGGTACATCATGCTGCAGCCGCAACCAATGCCGCACGCATCCCCTAACCCTCACGTCCCACCTATGTAAGGCCTCTCGCCGCACCTGTCCCAGAACAAGCTCATGATAGGTCGCCGGCAACAAAAACTCTCTAACAATTTCCAGCCTCTGCTGTGGTTTGATCGGCGCCCGATGGACCCTGTACAACCCCTCATCAATCTCCAGCTGAGCCTCCTGCACTCCAAGAGGCCCGAACGGGACTCCCAGATACTTAAAACCATTTGGCTATTGACAAATATATTTGAGCTAATATGTACATTGTTTTACAATACATAATATTTACAGAATACTAAAGCAGCAAAATAGAAACCACAAAAAGAAAAACAAAAAAGAATATCTCAAAATAATTCATTATACAATAATATTAAAAACAATAAGTAAACTTTCCGCCTAACTACATAAACTGAATTTGCTGCAATAATAAAACGCACCTTACACTTCACACACAAGTAATGGGTGGCTCTACACCCTTAAAAAAGAGGCAATGAGGCCCCTGGAGTAAGGCTGGCCTAGGCCAGCTATAGTTGTGTTCACCGGATAATACTCACTCCCCTGTTCGTAACCCGTCGCAGACTATTCCACCGTGTCCAACTAATATGCGACCCTCTAAGTGCGCGCTCGGACAGCCATGCCAATTGCGTCACACTCAATCCCAGCTGTTTCAACATCGCCGCCGAACTCCTCGCCCATATCCCCTTTGGCGTCAAAGTAACTGCCCCGAACCGTACATTGCCCATTTGGACCCCAAACAACATAGCCACCCTTTCAACCACCGACGGTATGCGATAGTAGTCAGCCTTTTCCTTCGCAATAACATCCAGTGGACGCGACGGGGATACTACCTGGACATCCAAAACCCACGCATTACCCTCCTTAACAATAATGAGATCAGGCCTCAGAGAGCCGGGGCCCCGTCCCAGCCAAACCTCCGTATGGACCTGATACCTCCTCCGCCGAAAACTGCCCCGAAGAAAACGCACCAGGGCATGATGCCTCAGAATCCGCCCTCCCCTGATCCGCGGACAAGTCTGAATGATATGGGCCTGCGTCTCCGCATAAGCACACCCAGCCCTACACCACAGTGCGCCCGTCCCGCCTCGTCGGCCACGCGACGTCCTCATCCTAGTGGGCAACGACCCGCTTAACAACCGAACAAGCTGGACAAACTCCCTGCCCGACAAGCATGCACCCGGACCATCCCTCAACCATATCGTCGAAGCCGAAACCCCCGAAGCCTCCCCCAAATCGGCCCCATCAATTGAGGAGTGCCAGCTCTCAACAACTGCCCTCCGCGCCTCCCCAACCGCCTCCAAAGCCGCCTCATCCGCCCACTCCTCCGCTCCAGGAATAGACGCACCCATCTCCTCAAAGATGCCCGGGCTCAGCCTGGAAAGTCGAGCAACTCTATAGGCCGGTATCATGCGCTCCAGTGATATTATCCCCAGTCCGGCTTCTCTGGTCGGCGCGTGAATAAACGCGTTCGGACAATCATGTGGCAAATGAAGCCACTTCCTCACAAAAGAGCGCACCTTAACATCGAGACCACGGAGCCTTCCTCTCCCAGGAAACCCGAATACTAACTGGTGCAACAGTGAAGGCAGAAAGAAATCCCTTAGTATACCCAGCCTTTGCTGGGGTTTCAAAGGAGCCCGATCCAGCCTCCCCAACACTTGACCAATTTCAGGTAGTCTTGCAACTACACCTCCACAGTCAAACCCGACTCCAACATACGTCCAATTATCCGTTACATCCAGTACACGAACTGGTCCCACATTTAGAACTAAAGACACTTGGGTATCA
>NW_027411629.1:167500-170000 GCF_049639745.1 Rhodnius prolixus | reverse complement strand
TCTGCCATTTCCTGAATTCAACCATCTGCCCTGCCAAACTTGTATTAATTCTTCTTGAACTCTCTTAATTTCTCGTCTGATCCAGCCCCCTACATCAGAAACTTCATCACTTCTAGTTATCACTCTAATTCCTAAACAACTACATTCCTTATTCTTCTTGATACAATAATTTAAGCCAGTTCTCACAATCGCAAGATCCAAAGGCATCTTGCCTGCAATAACCTGTAATGCGTCGTTCGAAACTGTACGACAACATCTGGTTATTATCAATAACATAAATCTTTGCAACGAAAATAGCTTTCTTCTGAAGTGGATTTTCGTAACCTCCTCAAACCACACTGGAGCTGCATACGTAACTAACTGAATAAATACACAATCATAAATGATTGAAGCAGAGCGGCTCCTTAAACCCCAATCCGTTCTCATAATCCTTACTAATTTCCCACATAATCCCTTAACTTTGTTACATAAAAATTCCAAGTGTAAGTTAAACTTCCACCCCTCTTGCAATATTACTCCCAGGTACTTAACCTCCCTGCTGTATGTTATACTTTGACCGTTCATTTTAATTGAGGGATGCCTATTCTGGCTTAATTTCCCCTTCAATAAAACCATCTTGGTCTTCGACGTACTTATGATCAATTTCACAATCGACATCCATCCAGAGATTCTTGCCAATTCACGATTTGTATACTCTTCTAAATCTTTCCTCGAATTAGCCTCCACCAGTAAGACCAAGTCATCAGCGTAAGCAATCAATTCAGCATCCAAAAATTCCATGTGGAGAAGTTCATCCAAAACCAAATTCCACAAAATCGGTCCCAAAACAGAACCTTGAGGACATCCTCTTTCCAGAAAACGGCCTATTCTCACATATTGTCCCTGAACAACTACGCTTCTTGCACTAAAATAACTAACTATAAGTCTATAAATCTTAAATCCACAATTAGATTGTCTAAGTCGTCTCAAAATAGCAGGCCACCATATACTATCGAAGGCCGCTGATACATCCAAGAAAACGCCTAAGACATATTTCCTGGACGAACAGCGGATGAATGATCTTACCCGCATGATAGCGCCGACTGTTCCTAAACCCTTTTTAAATCCAAATTGCCTAGTAGAAGAAAAACCCATCTCATTATATTTGGCTTTGATCAAATTTACCATTACATTTTCTAGAATCTTTCCCAGGCAAGGCAACAAAGATATTGGACGATAAGAATTTACGTTCGTTAAGGGCAGGTCCACTGCCTTCGGGATAAGCTTGAGCCAAGCGACTTTCCAACAAAGAGGGAAAGTCGCTTCATCTATACATCTCTGAAATAGATAGGGACATTCTTCCCCTACTCCTTTTCCCATCACCGGTACTCAGGGTTCTTTAAGGTCCGTTCCTATCCTTTCGGATATACCAGACCCCCTGTGCAAGCACAGGGTCGTTTTACAAGAGAAGGATGTCACCACCACGGAGAGGCTAAGGTGCTAGGCCTCACCATGGCAGAAGTGCCACCAAGGCACTCCCCCGCTTGGCCCCAAAGGGGCTGGTTAGGTTATACGCCCAACCAACGCGTGAAGGCCAACCTCAGTTGGCCAACACTACCAGATCGTAGAGAAGGCTACTCTACTTTAGCTCTGGTCAGCCGCACCCCCTAGCGAAGGGCACTTCCATCGTCAAGCGATGGCTGAGTACTGGTTTATTGCGGTGTACTCTTCCGCTCAGCTCATGTCCTGAGGACAGCGGAGCTCTTGGTTAACCAACGGCCACTAATAGATAGGGACAGAGGGAATCTCGTTAATCCATTCATGCGCGTCACTAATTAGATGACGAGGCATTTGGCTATTTTTTTTTTTTTTTTTTTTTTTTTTTTTTTTCATATTTGCGACTGGTGGATGCTGGAGGCTGCCTGTCAACCTCCAGCAACCACAATTTAGAAATGACCGAAGTCGGACCGAAAAGGTGGTCGCTCTCACCTGACTGCTGGTTCGCACTCGAACGCAAACACTAGACCATCCGCCGCGCCAAAGTCATCTGGTTAAAGCGGGTCCAGTTCGTGTGTGAACCCTGAAGCACACGCGTCACCATTCCATTTAAAATTCCGGGGGGGATTCCAAATGAAATAAGATCAGCGTGTGATCTGGGGGACCAAACTCCACGCCAGGAAATGGTCGCTGATGTAAATGCGACTTCCTGGGGGCTTTTCCCTAACCTGGCCGCCACCACTTCTGCCAGGTTCGGGTTGTCGGCGTAATATTGGACTTTCGCTTTATGGGCTAGGTCCAAAGGTCTTGTTCCGCCGACGATCTGAGTGTCCACTACCAGCGCACCTGATGGGCTGTGTGCTATGATATCAGGTTTCCTGAGTCCGACTACAGTTTGCAAATGCGGCTCTTGCTCGACCTGCCATCCCCTGTTCCGCAGCGCCGAAGCAAGTGTATTGCAGACAGCGTTGTGTCGTAACACCCTACCACCGTGGGTGCGGAAACAATTTTAATGTAAAAATTT
>NW_027411629.1:102500-157500 GCF_049639745.1 Rhodnius prolixus | reverse complement strand
ACAGATCGTCCATATACGCAAACCCTACCATACCTCTAGCTCTAAGTTCGCTCAAAACTTGGTTAAAAGCCATGCACCACAGGTACGGTCCTAACACCGATCCCTGTGGGCACCCCCTCTCAACCTTCTCCCTCACTTCACACGTTCTGGCCCTCAAGATCACCGAACGTTCTGCGAGAAAACTCGCCATAACCTTGTACAACTCCTTCGTGATGCCACACTCCAGCAATCTTAACTTCAGATGTGGCCACCACAGGTGATCGAAGGCCCCTCTAATATCAAAGAATAACCCCATCACGTACTTAGAGCCAGACCCATCCACTCTCCTTCCAACCTCCATTAACACATCATCCACTCCCCTTCCTTTCCGACATCCATACTGCCACTCATCCCATCCCCTCTCAATCACTCCCCACATCCTTTCCAAAATCACTCTCTCCCACACTTTTCCCAAACATGGCAACAAACACACTGGTCTGTACGAAGAAACCATCCCCGGATCCCTATCATTCCCCTTTCGCAACATCACCACTTCACCCTCCTTCCATCCCTTAGGAAATATTCCTTCATCCCAACACTCATTCAACACACTCACAATATCCCCCCCTATCACCTCCCATCCATACTCGATCATATCAACAGTCACCCCGTCTGGCCCAGGCGCTTTCCCCTTCCTAAACCTCTCTATTGCACCAAACACCTCCCCTTCGTCTATGGGCCCTAAATCCCCTTCAACAGCCTCCCGCTCTCTCTCGGTTACTCTCTCCCTCACCTCTCTCTGCCACTCCGTCTCCAATTCCCTGTCATCCCTCACCACCACCCCCTTAGCCATTTCCCTAAGTATCCCCTCCATGTCGTTCACCATTCCCGCCTCCGTCCGCAAAGCATGCCATAATCTCCTACCTTTATGCTTCCCACTCTCCAACTTATAACCTAAACCCCACCAGTAGATAGGGACAGAGGGAATCTCGTTAATCCATTCATGCGCGTCACTAATTAGATGACGAGGCATTTGGCTAATAACAGTTTATTGGAGCAGATTCTTACAGAGTATTTATAATACGTAATATATTTAATAGTACAAACATACATATATCTAATTCAAAATTGCTTATGATACACAATACTATATAATAGTTGTACAAGACTATTTAAATGATGATTATATTAAATTATTCACGTAGACAACCATAAGATTAATTATATACATTTGTACGCACACAATATAGCAGGCTGACCTCAATCTCAAGGGCGGCTCTACGCCCAAATTGGCCGAAACGGCCGAACAAAGAACCCTTACGGATTGTAACGCTTTCCCCAAGAGGAAAGCAAGTTAGAGTGTTCCTATATGGTAACCTTGGATACCACTTTGTTCAGTTTCCTCGAACTCCCCTTAGTTTATTCCACCTAGTCCAGTTAACGTGGGAACCTCTTAAAACTCGCTCAGTAACCCACTCCAAAACCTTTTTACTAATCTTCAAAAGACGCAGTTCTTTGGCAGATTGAAGACACCAAATACCTTTCCATGATATTGTGACCGCAATTGTATCAATTATAGACTTGCCCGTTAACTCCCTAACAGCGGCATAGATCTCATTGGTACTGTATTTCTCTTTTTTCCGAGCATTGATCACTCTAAGATCCTCCAATGGTGAGACCACCTGCACGTCAATAATCCATGCGTTATCTCCCTGGGTAACTATCAAATCCGGCCGTACCATCAAATTCCCCAAGTTAATAGAGCATTCTTGATAGGTTCCAAATTTCCTAATTTCGAAAGATGCGGATAACAATCTAACTATGGCATGATGTCGGAGAATCCGACCCCCCTTGGTCAAGGGACAGACCTGCACCACATGCCCCACAGTCTCCGCCCTAGAACACCCAGCCCTGCACCACAGCGCTCCCCTTTGGCCCCCCCTGCCGCGAGCCGCCCTCATGAGACTCGGGAGGCAACCCGCATGAAGCCGAACGAATTGCACATACTCGCGACCCGATAGCGACCTCGCCCCCCCAGCTTTCCAGCTGTACGACGCCTTCACCTTAGCTGATTCCCTGAGGTCTCGACCGTCCACCCTACCATATAGGTCCTCCCACTGGCCCCGACGGGCCTCCTCAATTGACCCTTGCCCCGTCTCCTCAGCGATCTCCCCACCGAACTCTTCCGCCTCCATATCCTCCCAGCGCTGCATAATGCGCTCCCTGCGCACCCTCCTCCACGCCGGCACCATTCTGGACAGCTCGGGCACCGCCAAACCCCCGCACTTAAACGAAGCATGAATATACGAATTAGGCACATCATGCTGCAGCCGCAACCAATGCCGCACGCATCCCCTAACCCTCACGTCCCACCTATGTAAGGCCTCTCGCCGCACCTGTCCCAGAACAAGCTCATGATAGGTCGCCGGCAACAAAAACTCTCTAACAATTTCCAGCCTCTGCTGTGGTTTGATCGGCGCCCGATGGACCCTGTACAATCCCTCATCAATCTCCAGCTGAGCCTCCTGCACTCCAAGAGGCCCGAACGGGACTCCCAGATACTTAAAACCATCGTCTATCCCAAGAGCCCTGACCCTGGAGCCCGCTACTTGAAATCCCACTTCCGAGTCCACCTTAATCAGTTTCTGCCTCCCGGACGGATTCAGACACAGCGACCACGATTTGGTAGGGTTGACCCTTAATCCACACTGCGCCAAACCCTCTTCGACTGCCGAGATCAAAGACCTCATGCCTACCTCTGAGGACGCAAACAACAAAAGATCATCAGCGTACGCCATCGCATTTACCCTAACCCCGGAAACTCCGGTCCAAAAACCCACCCGTTCTGGCAGGCCCTTCAAAATATGGTCCATCACCATATTGAACAAAAAAGGTGACAAAGGATCACCCTGCCTAACCCCCCTGGTAACCCGGATAAGCCTCGACTTCTGGCCCCTCCATTTCAATCTCAAAGAGGATCGCCTCAAACAGGACTGGATGTAGTTCCTTAAGTGCAACGGTGCCCCCTTAATCTTCAATATATTCAAAATGGCCTCATGGCTCACCATGTCAAATGCCTTGGCAACATCCAAACTGAGCACCATCAGTGAGCGCCTCGACTTCCGAGCCTTCTGTAAAATCGCGTTGAATCTCATCACACTATCCCCCACACCATCCATCCCTGAAATGAAACCTCTCTGGTTCGGAGAGTGAGAGTACACCAGCCCCAACCGACGCACCAGCACCTTGTGATAATGTCTCACAACCACTGACGCCACCGTTATGGGCCTATATTCCCCAGGCGTGGCAGGTTTCACCGTTTTCGGTATGAGACTCGTCTCCGCCTCCAACAACTGAAACGGCATTTTTCCCCTCAGCATGAAACAATGAAACAACAGCCTCTTGGCTGCCAACGGCACTCTGGCCCACGTCCCCGATTCAATACCATCCGGCCCGGCACATGTCCCGGACGCCGGCATGGAGCTAGCTATCTCATCTACCGTCAAGGGGGAAAAGATATCGCTCATCGCCCACCCTTCCACCTCCTGCTCCGTTTCACCTTGCCAGGGTGACGATTCCGTCTCAAAAAGCGTCGCCCAGTACTCTTCCATGTCACGCAAACTCTGGGGCCCCAAATCTGCACCCCCCCCCAATATCCGGCTGACAGCCGCCCTGCGGTTAGTTTGCCATAGCCGCTGAATCTCCCTGAAGAGCCATCTCCTGCGCTGCCGCGACGTTCTTAACTCATTCTGCGCTCCGCGCTCCGCCCCACTCGGGACAGAGGTGCTACCTGATTCCCTCCTGAAAACTTCCGTCCACCACCGCACCATAGGACCAGTTGGGTCACAAGAAGCCAAGACCGCCTCCCCCGCCTCAACCAGATGCCCAGCCGACCAAGGGACCGGTCCCAACGCTCTCAACACCCCCATGTCTTCTCTCAAGATTGTACACAGCTCCTCGTCCCAGCTTGCCTCAGCCCTGCTCGCCGACCCCGCCACGCGAACCACCGGCTGCCCCTGGGGAGGCAAATCCACTCGCGTCATACGCGCCGCTACCAACCTTTTATACCCCCCAGTCTTCCTAACCCCCTTGATACTGTCCACGGTACGACCCCCGGAGAGTCCCGCCAATCGTCTTATCAGATCCCCCCGACAACCCTCCGAAATCAACCTTACCTCCCACTCCGCCAGTAGCCCCATCTCCTCCGGAGTCCATCTCCGCTTCACCCGATCCACTACAATCCCTCGGTTAAACTGCACCGGGTGCGCACGCTTTCGATGCAGGCCAAGACCCGTCACCGTGCCGAACGCCCTTTCGCACACCTCGCACACCTGCCTCGGCTCACTTGCCATAATCGATGGTTCTGATCCTCGTTTCCACCGATTTCATCCAACCAGGGCACTCAGCGCTATTGATCCTATGATCAAATTTCTTGGCCAACCCCTTACACAACCCGCACTCTGGAGGATCCCCGTTCCTAGGACAATCCTTCATTCTATGCCCAGACTGCGAGCAATGGCCGCAAACATCCTCCCTGACCCTGCAATACTTGGCAATATGCCCCAGCCCCTGGCACCTGTAACAACGCGAAATACCCAGGTAGTCCTCGATTCTGCAAGCGGACCACCCCACATACACCCGTCCCTTGGCTACCAGCATTTCCCTTACTACCGGCGACACCTCAAAGACTATATTGACCACCTCCTTGTCTCTCCTACCCGTCTTAAAGAGCATCCTACAGTTGTTCCGGAGCTCCACCGCCTGCGCATCGTCCAGGTTCTGATGCTGGATTTGCTCCAACAATTCAACCTCCCCTAAGGCCCTAGGTACGTCGAATATTATCACTCGCGGGAGAGCCTTGCCCAACTCCTTTACGGTGACCCCCATGGCGGCCCAACGTGCATCACCAATCTGGACCTGGCCCTTGCTGGTTGCGTCCGTTTCCAGAACTACCGATCGCGAACCACGCTTCCTCAGACCCACGACTTTCCACCCCTCCACATCCGGATTGAAGCGCCTCTTAAGGTCCTCTTTAACCTTCTCAGCCGACTCCAACTCGCTTCCCTCCATGGGGCTTATAATAAGCGCCCTGCTCTTTTCACCTCGCGCCTTAGTGGCTGCAACCACCTGCGCAAACGACAACCCCCCTCTATTGCTACCCCCTTCCCTGCCAGAAAACACCATTTCACTAAGCCCACCACTCACCACACCACTCATCAAACCACTCGCTCCGAGCGCCCCACTCCCCCTCATATCATCTATCTTCTTGTTGACCGCCTCTAATTCCTCGCCTATCTTTTCCAGAGCCGTCCTCGGTGACAGTTCCCTGACTACTTCCTCCAACTCCCTCCTTTCCTGCAGTTTACTGTCCATAACTGCGCACTGCTGCTCCATTCTAGTCATTACCTTAGCGAACCTCCTGAACACATCCATCATGTCCGCCATCCTGGCCAAAAAGACCTTCGCTGGCCCTTCCCCAATCCTCTTCCTGTCCTCGCAAAATTTCACCGCATCTCTCTCTATTACCCTGGCCTCGCTAACCAACTCCAGAGCCTCTGGCGATGAGAGCGGCAAAGACATCTCAGTTCTACCTTCATAGTAAACGCCTCGGCCACCCGGCCCCGGAAAAGCCGGAGACCCCCCCCCCGTTGACATACTAAACCTTCCAAAAGTAGTGAAACTCAAACCATTCACCGGTCCCCACAGGCGGCAGAGCCCCCAATATGTCCAATCCCCCAACCAGGCGAAGCCCACAATCCACTGGCACCTTTTCCTCGTTTTGGCCCTTCAAAATCACCAGGTAGGCAAAACCCGCAACACACCAACACAGGGCAAGGCCCCTCCACCCACCTGTAGCTGTCGACAAGCAAGTATTCTATCTAGTCCGCGAATCCAAGCTTCCTAGGTCCTCTTGAAGTAGTTAAAAGAGAGTAATATAACTCACCAATGTGGTCTGCACCAGTCTATTAGCAACACCGTTTAAGTGCCAATTAGTTAATTGCCTATTAACTGTAACTAGCCGGAGCTCCTACGCCAGTTACTTCTCCTAATACCTCACCGCTCTTTCGAAGCACCTGAGCGCTCGCCCGATCGCACGATCGACTCCAAAATTTGCGTTTGTATTTTTGGACACCAGCGCTTTCTAATCCAACAATTTGAGGTCTCCCAGAGGCTTCGCCCCACTGGCCAGGGGCCCCACCCCCCTCCGCTATTGTTGAAATCCAAATAAATCAGCCGCCACCACAGACCTTAGGCACAGCTCAATCAGTCAACCACTCGCCGCAGCACCAATCCTCTTGTCGGGGCCTGTACACCGGACGTCTTTTTTCTTACCACCCGTCCACTCAAACCTCGTCTATACTTTCAATTGCTTGTTACTCCTGAACCACGCACCCTCTTTGCGTGCGATAAAAACCAATTTTGCACTTACCCCACAACTCAACTTCTCCGAAGACAGGAACCCGGGGCTCTGCCCCCGAACCCCTAAACAAGATGAAACTCCCAATAGTCGGAAAACTCGTCCGGAAAAAGCAATTCGGCCCCAGACACAGTCACTATAGGTAGCCAATAGATGACCCCAACAGCACACAAAAAATCAGAATTTTAAATTGATCACAACTAAATAAAAAAAAGTAAACTAAACAGAGCACTTTACAAACGATGTGTACTGTACAGCTACCAGTTCAACACTCAATCTTAACTTCAGATGTGGCCACCACAGGTGATCGAAGGCCCCTCTAATATCAAAGAATAACCCCATCACGTACTTAGAGCCAGACCCATCCACTCTCCTTCCAACCTCCATTAACACATCATCCACTCCCCTTCCTTTCCGACATCCATACTGCCACTCATCCCATCCCCTCTCAATCACTCCCCACATCCTTTCCAAAATCACTCTCTCCCACACTTTTCCCAAACATGGCAACAAACACACTGGTCTGTACGAAGAAACCATCCCCGGATCCCTATCATTCCCCTTTCGCAACATCACCACTTCACCCTCCTTCCATCCCTTAGGAAATATTCCTTCATCCCAACACTCATTCAACACACTCACAATATCCCCCCCTATCACCTCCCATCCATACTCGATCATATCAACAGTCACCCCGTCTGGCCCAGGCGCTTTCCCCTTCCTAAACCTCTCTATTGCACCAAACACCTCCCCTTCGTCTATGGGCCCTAAATCCCCTTCAACAGCCTCCCGCTCTCTCTCGGTTACTCTCTCCCTCACCTCTCTCTGCCACTCCGTCTCCAATTCCCTGTCATCCCTCACCACCACCCCCTTAGCCATTTCCCTAAGTATCCCCTCCATGTCGTTCACCATTCCCGCCTCCGTCCGCAAAGCATGCCATAATCTCCTACCTTTATGCTTCCCACTCTCCAACTTATAACCTAAACCCCACCAGTAGATAGGGACATTTTTTTTTTTTTTTTTCATTTATATAACAAACAACTTATTGAAGGTACCTGAGATATCTCTCATACCCTTCTTACAATTCATAATTACATTACTACAGTACAAACTCTAGGATCATTATTACAATAATATTAAAAGAAACTAAAATTAACAAAATAAAAATAAATTGATAATAAAAATATTTGACCTTAATATTACTGGTATTTGCCTAACGTTTTAACAATAAAAACGACTCTTAGCCCAGCCTGGAGTAATCTCAAAGATTACGACAATATTATATTATTTCAAAAATATAATCAAATACAATAACAATTACTCCAGCCTAGTTCCCGTCCCAGCCACGTGGAGGCGATCGTGCTACTTTCCAGCCAAACCACAGCTACATAGTCAATCTTAACATACCATATATATACTTACACATATAAACAGATATTGTTATCCATATATTTCAACTTAAACTTATTTTCATACATGTATACTCACTCAGACAATACAAACTGTAATTCTTTTCATTTATTCATCTATTTCACTAAGAACTCTCTTTCTTGCACACAATTTAGAACACAGGTTCGAAAATTCCACAAAACACACCTCATTATTAATTAAATCTTTCAAATTTACGTCTCTCAACATCTCAATATACATACTTCTTAAATCATTATATAAAGTACAGTCATATAAGATATGCTTCCAATCCTCCACTGCCCCACAAAAACATGTGTTTTCATCGGCCAATCCAAAGCGATTGAGACTAGCCTTAAAAGGTCCATGACCAGTTATAAAAAAGCTCATCTCCAACCCAGGCCATTTCCAGTTGTGCATCTTGGTGTCAATTGCAAGAACATCCGGAATAAACTCAAAAGTCGTTCTGCCATTTTCTGAATTCAACCATCTGTCCTGCCAAACTTGTATTAATTCTTCTTGAACTCTCTTAATTTCTCGTCTGATCCAGCCCCCTACATCAGAAACTTCATCACTTCTAGTCATCACTCTAATTCCTAAACAACTACATTCCTTATTTTTCTTGATACAATAATTTAAGCCAGTTCTCACAATCGCAAGATCCAATGGCATCTTGCCTGCAATAACCTGTAATGCGTCGTTCGAAACTGTACGACAACATCTGGTCATTGTCAGTAACATAAATCTTTGCAGCGAAAATAGCTTTCTTCTGAAGTGGATTTTCATAACCTCCTCAAACCACACTGGAGCTGCATACGTAACTAACTGAATAAATACACAATCATAAATGATTGAAGCAGAGCGGCTCCTTAAACCCCAATCTGTTCTCATGATCCTTACTAATTTCCCACATAATCCCTTAACTTTGTTACATAAAAATTCCAAGTGCAAGTTAAACTTCCACCCCTCTTGCAATATTACTCCCAGGTACTTAACCTCTCTGCTGTATGTTATACTTTGGCCATTCATTTTAATTGAGGGATGCCTATTCTGGCTTAGTTTCCCCTTCAATAAAACCATCTTGGTCTTCGACGTACTTATGGTCAATTTCACAATCGACATCCATCCAGAGATTCTTGCCAATTCACGATTTGTATACTCTTCTAAATCTTGCCTCGAATTAGCCTCCACCAGTAAGACCAAGTCGTCAGCGTAAGCAATCAATCCCGCATCCAAAAATTCCATGTGAAGAAGTTCATCCAAAACCAAATTCCACAAAATCGGTCCCAGAACAGAACCTTGAGGACATCCTCTTTCCAGAAAACGGCCTATTCTCACATATTGTCCCTGAACAACTACTCTTCTTGCACTAAAATAACTAACTATAAGTCTATAAATCTTAAAACCACAATTAGATTGTCTAAGTCGTCTCAAAATAGCAGGCCACCATATACTATCGAAGGCCGCTGAAACATCCAAGAAAACGCCTAAGACATATTTCCTGGACGAACAGCGGATAAATGATCCCACCCGCATAATAGCGTCGACTGTTCCTAAACCCTTTTTAAATCCAAATTGCCTAGTAGAAGAAAAACCCATCTCATTATATTTGGCCTTAATCAAGTTTACCATTACATTTTCTAGAATCTTTCCCAAGCAAGGCAACAAAGATATTGGACGATAAGAATTTACGCTCGTTAAGGGTAGGTCCACTGCCTTCGGGATAAGCTTGAGCCAAGCGACTTTCCAACAAAGAGGGAAAGTCGCTTCATCTATACATCTCTGAAATAAGTACAACAAAATCTGAGGCCTAAAAAACCAGACCCTCTTTGCAACCTCCACTTCGATCAAATCAGGTCCTGGAGATTTGCACATTTTAAATTTCTCTACTATTAGTTGTATGTCAACAGGATCTAACGTTACTACTTCATTTACGGAGTTATTAGCTAGCCGTAAATACTGCTCATTGTCCAATCTGATATCTTTTTGAAGATCAGTCTCCATAGGACTATCCTTTTGACAAAATTTATCCAAAATCAACTCAATTGCACCATTCCAATTTATGTGTTCCTCGTCATCCCCAATAATGGAACTATATACTACACTTGGAGTAATCTTGCCCATAACGATCTTATAAACCAAACTCCAGGGGTCCTCATTCCCAAACTCAGAAACCAGCTTCTGCCAGGATTCCCTTTTATTTTTATTTATTAGGCTGTTATATCTATTACGAAAATATTTATATTTATTTTTCAAATTTTGTATCAATTCTGGACTTCCACTTCTTCGACTTCGTTGAAATAATTTTCTAGCCGAATTTACTTTTCTTCTTAACTCATTCAACTCTTGCGTCCACCAAGGAACGTGTTTAGGATTATATTTCTTGCGTCTCATACTTTTACCACAGACCCACTTCAATCCCTCCTGGATATCCAGTGCAACATCCTCAACTGCCATACTTCTATATCTATGCTGTATATCCTCGGCAAATCTCAAATCCAAAAAATAGTAAAAAAGGTCCCAATCCACATTCCCAAGACTGAATCTCTGTATATCATTGAAGAAACTATCCATACCATGTACTGCATCAAGTTCAAACACTATTGCTCTGTGGTCACTAGTTGTCCATCCATCGACCACCTCCCATGATGATATTCTTCTTGAAAGCCCAGTAGATGCTAAAGTAATGTCAATGAAACTTTCGCCATGAAGCGAACTAAAAGTAGGAAGATGAGAGTCAGAATTTACAACAACAAACCTATTCAAAGAAAGAAAATCCTCCAAAAGCAAGCCACGAGAGTCCGTAACAGAACCTCCCCACAAAACAGATGAAGCATTAGAGTCTAAACAAATTAGGCAATGTTCATCAGGCAATCTCTCGTTTACCAGATCTAAATAATTACTAAAAATGTCAAACGATACCGAAGGTTGGCAATAAAGAGATATTAAGTAAAAAGCACCACTCGGCCCAATGATCTCAACACAAGTCGTATAAGTACTACACAACCCGTCAATACGAGTCACCGTTAATTCGGAATTTACTACTACGATTGCGGTCCAATTTTCGGTATAATTACCCTGAACAACTCTATTTAAATGCGAATATCCCATCACTATTCCACCAACAACATAAGGCTCTTGCAATACTACTAAATCGAGCTTATGATTAACAATACATTCCCGTACCTGCGAGGCCACCGTTTTCGACCTTTGTGCATTTAACTGCATGATTCTAATTTGCTTATTATACCTTCGATTACGAACCAAACCTATTTGTCGGTCCCCACTAATATTAACATTACTAAGCGCCATAGTCCGTACTATTCACAAGTCTATTTACTGCCGCCACATAAGCAGGGCACTCCCTACTATTTATCGAATGATCACAAGGTTTCTTTGCTCTCTTACACAAAACACAATTAGGGTTTTCTTGCCCTTTAGGACAAGTTTTCATTTCATGCCCATCATCTCCACAATGCCCACAAATCATCATATTCTGTCTACAGTACTTGGCCACATGTCCATACATTTGACACTTATAACACCTACTAACCATAACAAAATCTTGTACTCTACACGCCCTCCATCCTATAAACAACCTATCTAATTTCCTTAAGAGAGTTCTAACTTCAGGAGAAACTTCTGCCACCCAATTCACCAAGTCCTCCCTCATTCTTCCCGACTTAAATTTCAATTTAAATTTCGATTTAAAGTCTGGACACACGTCAAAAATACTTTCATTTTGCAAAATTATTGCTTCCACAATTTCCTGCTCGGTTAAATTTTTATCTACATCATAAATCAAAATTCGCGGTACTCTTCTTCCCGGCCTATCCATCTTAAAGCCCTTCTCAATCAGTCCTGGATGCCCAATCACCTTCTCAACATCATCTTCTGAAGCCGCCTCAAGCAGAACTCCTCTTGAACCCATTCTTCTGACGTTCTTTATTTTCAATTTATCCGCGACCGGATTTATGATCTTCACTAATTCCTCTTTCGTATTCATAACGCCCTCAGGTGGTCGCACAACAACCATGGACTTAACCGGTCTTACATCGCGTGCTCCTACACTGATTTTAGGGATCATATTACCCCTAGTGATATCCGCATATGTTGTTTTTTCTCTTTGCACAGGACCCATATTTCCCATGAGCAATTTTAATTCCGCAATACTCCCACAAGTTTCATCTTCCTTCTGCCTAATAGAATCCAACTTGTTATCGATTTCACCAATAGTCTCCACATCTCCTGATTTCTGCAACAATTTCACCACCTTCTCGTTTAACAGATTCATATTTGCAGCCACTTCATGTATGCCTTGTATTACTGTTGCCACATCCTCCTGTATAGGCTTAACCTTCCCAAAAATAATAGTCTCCAATTCCTTTTTCTGAGCTTTAACTAACCCTTCAATCCGCTCAATATCTCCTTGTCTTTGCGCATCATCACTCTCCAAAATAAACCTGTTCCTTTCCACTTCAGCCTTAATCTTTTCCATGACTAATTTATTTTTCTCCCCAATACCCTCGATCAATTTCGCTTCTAACAAATCTATCCTCTTATTAAAATCACTCTCCTCACTACTCGATAGACTCTTAATCCTTTCCTCGACCGTCAAGACCTTGTTTAGCAACTTACTTATTCGCTCATATTCGCTAGCCAAATCTTTTTGAGCCTCTAAAATTCTATCAAAACGAGTCATAAAAAACGTCTCATGACGCTCCTTTGAAAAATTCTTTCCGATGTAAGTCTTTAATTCAACAATCGACTCCTCCACGATCTTATTACAATCATCTACTCGACCCCTAAGATCAATCCCGATCCATTCTCTTTTCCTTTTTTCGTGTTCCGGAGAACCTTCTGAAATCGAACGCGCTCTTTTCCCCATTCTAACCGGCGTACAAACTTGTCCCGTACTTACTCCCTCGAACGTTTCTTCCTCTTCACCACCTACTCCGCTAATATCCGATGATTTTAAATAAGCCATAATTAAAAAGAATCCAAAACAAATGTCAGCTATCCGCCGGGGTATACCCCCCCCCTGTGGCTACCAACCACAAGCGTCAGCGAGTTCCCCCACCGAGCCGGAATACACTATTTTAGGGAAGAAATTCTCAATTCCCCACAGTCCCAGGCCTCTACAACTTACGCTTCAAGGCTCCCGTGCCTTTAACTACACGGGCACTGACACTTGCCGCTTGCCATCGCACGGGGCCTACGGACGCTTCCAGCCAGATCGTCAAAAAACACTTCAAGAGTTCATTCAGGTAAACTCTCCCCGTGCAATCCAACGACCGGACCTTAGACGCCGCAGCACCAGCCCTATATTTAACTTTACCAAAACCAAAATCCTATGAATATCCATCCAGCCTAGACCATAACCAATCAATAGAAAGCGACTAGTTAAACAATCACACACTCAACTATTCGCCCAATTTAGCAAATACCAACAAATTAACAAATATCTCTCATACACTCATACATCAATAACCATACAACTAGTTTATCCAGTGACCCCTGAATGCCACCAGACTACCGATAGTGCCGCCCATACACTACCGGGGATTTTTATTGACATCCATGTCTAGATCCGCCGAGTTTAGTTAACAACAGGGCCACCTCTGGTAGGATGTGGTACTGTTAAACGCCACGCTCGGACGGTCCTGATGAATAGAAGGTGAAGCCTTTACTATTCACCCTGGGAATGGCTCATGACGCCACCCCCTTGACCCCAGTAGATAGGGACATTCTTTCCCGTTTAACCCGTTCCCATCAAGTACTAGGGGTTCTTTAAGGTCCGTTCCTATCCCTTCGGATATACCAGACCCCCTGTGCAAGCACAGGGTCGTTTTACAAGAGAAGGATGTCACCACCACGGAGAGGCTGAAGTGCTAGGCCTCACCATGGCGGAAGTGCCCACCCAGGCACTCCCCCGCTTGGCCTCCAAAGAGACGAGTTGAGTTCACGCTCAACCAGCGCATGGAACCAACAATGTTAGCTCCACTCCCAGATCATAGAGAAGGCAAACTCTACTTTAGCTCTGGTCAGCCGCACCCTCTAGCGAAAGGCACTTCCATCATATGATGGCAAAAATACTCTTGTTTCTATAGCGGTGTACCTCCGCTCAGCTCATGTCCTAGGACAGCGGAGCTAATGGTTAACCAACGACCACTACGAATCCTACCTCAATTGCAAGCAATTGGGCTTGGTAATCTGGTACAGCTTGCACCCGTAGTTCAGTATTTCGCTATTGAACTATAGCAGCGCGACTGATCGCACGCTCGATGGTCTTATACACTCGCCATCTCCTGATTCCAACCCGTTGCCTGAGGGGCCGGGGGAACAGTTTCCTAGGAATCTTACAGGCAACCCTGTAAGAGGGAAGGAAAGTAAGGACGGTATTGGAAGGGAATGGGATCCCCAACTTGGAGAATCAGAAGCTATTTGCATTCCATCCGGAATGGGCGATGGTGTCGCTACATACCTACGCCACCCCAGGCTCTCCCATCCACACAATAAATACTTTCACTCCACTTATCCTACCAGAGATGGAGTACTCTATATTCCTCCATCTCTTGACCTCTAACACTAATACTAATCAGGTACGATCCTACATCTATCCTAGTCCTAAACCTATCTCCTCCATTCATACACCGCAATCATTCAATAAATTACATTCATCCAACCCACGACACCTTCTCGCTAATCTAACCATAACCCTAACAGAGGTGGAGTACTCGATATTCCTCCACCTCAATCCCAACTAAACTAACTTAACCTAACCAACACTAACCTGTACATAAATTCCTAACTTACATTTTCTTACACAACCCTATAAACCCAACCCACCAATCTTCATAAACCCAATATTTACACTCCAAACTTATCAATCATTTCCCTACATAATTCCTTGAAATCAATCCAATGGTCAGCACTTATCCAATAACCAATACTTTCTGACCACCCCCACACAATTCTTCCTAATCTACTCCTCAGTATAAACCGCTCCCTATCACCCAACACACACTTAAAAACTTTATGTTCCATGGTATCCAAAAACCCACACTCACAGTTTCCCGATTGCCTCAACCCAAACCTCAACAGATAGCTAGCACAAGCACCATGACCGGTTAACACTTGCACCGTCCAATGATCAACGTTAAACCATTTCCACTTCATTCTATTTTCTATCTTCGGTATCATTTGCCATACCCTTCTACTTTTCTCAGAGCAGTCCCACTGCACCTGCCATTTATGTATCAGCCACTCATCTACTTCCTTCTTCATACCTACTTCTCCAATCACTTCTAATTCATCTTCATCTATTAATCTCTCTCCTAGTTGGAATTCTTGCTTTCTCCTTATTCTGTAATATAAAGCAGCCCTTTGTATGGCCAAACATACTGGCAACACACCAGCCAGCACTGGCAGTACATCTGTAGACAATGTCCTGTATCCTCCAACCATTGCCAATAATATTTTTCTTTGAGCCATTTCCATTTTCCTTCGTATTGTACCTGACATTCTTAAAACCACAAAGGGTGCTCCATAAACAAAAACACTCTCCACTAACGCTTTGTACAAGATCCTTCTTCCACGCATATCATAACCCCAACTACACCCCCATAATCTCCTCAACTTGCCCCACCGACTAACCACTTTTCCGCACACTACATCGACGTGTTTGGCAATACTCATCCCTTCTCCTAACCACACTCCCAAATACTTATAATCCTTCACTGCTCTTATACGCATACCACTCATAAATACTCGTGGTGGTCTCTCACTGTCAAATTTCCCTTTCAACATCATTAGCGCAGTTTTCTCTTTTGAAAATTCCAACTTACATATTTTTCCCCATCCTTCAACCATTTTAACCGCATTATCTCCTAATTCCTCCAATTCCTTTCGTGACTTTCCATTTATTATGATACATAAATCATCCATATATGCTCTAGCTTGAATATTTTTCCTTTCTAATATCTCCAATAAATTATTAAAAACCACACACCACAAATACGGCCCCATCACCGATGTAGATAGGGACATTCTTTCCCGTCTACCCGTTCCTGTCTAGTACTAGGGGTTCTTTTAGGTCCGTTCCTATCCTTTCGGATATACCAGACCCCCTGTGCAAGCACAAGGTCGTTTTACAAGAGAAGGATGTCACCACCACGGAGAGGCTGGTGTGCTAGGCCTCCTCGTGGCAGAAATGCCACCCAGGCACTCCCCCGCTTGGCCTCCAAAGAGGCGGGTTGAGATCACGCTCAAACCAGCGCGTGGAGCCAACTACGTTGGCCTCACTCCCAGATCGTAGAGAAGGCAAACTCTACTTTAGCTCTGGTCAGCCGCGCCTCCTAGCGGAAGGCACTTCCATCTTATGATGGCTATACGTACTCTGATTTCTATAGCGGTGTACTTCCGCTCAGCTCATGTCCTAGGACAGCGGAGCTAATGGTTAACCAACGGCCACTACGAATCCTACCTCAATTGCAAGCAATTGGGCTTGGTAATCTGGTACAGCTTGCACCCGTAGTTCAGTACTTCGCTATTTGAACTATAGCAGCGAGACTGATCGCCCGCTCGATGGTCTTACATACTTGCCATCTCCTGATTTCGACCCGTTGCATGAGGGGCCGGGGAACAGTTTCCCAGGAATCTTACAGGCAACCCTGTAAGAGGGAAGGACAATAAGGACGGTATTGGAAGGGAATGGGATCCCCAACTTGGAGAACCAGAAGCTATTTGCATTCCTTCCGGAATGGGCGATGGTGTCGCTACATACCTACGCCACCCCAGGCTCCCCATTCACACAATAAATACTTTCACACCACCTATCCTACCAGAGATGGAGTACTCAATATTCCTCCATCTCATAACCCCTAAGAACTAATCAGGTACGCCTATCCTAATCCTAAACCATCTCATCCACTCACTCCCAACAGTCACTCAATAAATTACATTCACCCAACACACAACACTCTCTTACTAATCCTAACTAGGTGGAGTACTCCATATTCCTCCACCTATTCATCACACTAAACTAACTTAATCTAATCTAAACCTACACCCTACTCTCCAAGTTTAACTAACAGCTCCCTACATAAAATCTTAAAAGCCTCCCATCTCTCTTCATTGACCCAATACTCAATATTCTCCTCCCAACCCCACCCTAACCTGTCTAGTCTCTGTCTGCACAAAAACCGCTCTCGATCCCCTAACACACAACTAAATACCTTATGCATCATAGTATCGGGATGTCCACAATTACATAACCTTGAATTTCTTATGCCAAACCTCCACAAATACTCTCCGCATGCTCCGTGTCCTGTTAATACTTGAACAACCCAATGGTCCATCTCCATCCATTTCCATTTCATCCTTTGACCAACATCCCTAACCACTTCCCACAGTGTTCTACTTTTTCCCGACGCATCCCACCTCCTTTGCCATTCTTTCAAAATGCTCTCATCTACCTGCTTCCTTAACACATCTTCCCCAAGCACTTCAATTTCATCTTCTTCTACTACTCTATCATCTACTTCAAATTTCTTTCCTCTTCTAATCCAATGTCTTAAAGCAGCCCGCTTTACTGCCAAATCTACGGGCAAAACTCCCACCAGCACCGGCAGGGCCTCTAATGACAACGTCCGATATCCCCCCACCACTGTTAAAAGTATCTGCCTCTGTGTCGCCTCCAATTTCTTCCGCACAACTCCTACCATTCTTGCATCCAGAAAAGGCGCTCCATATACCCATGCCGACTCAGCAACCATCCTATATAATATCTTCCTCTGCTTCATATCGTATCCCCATTCTTTTCCCCATAACCTTTTTAACTTGTTCCACTTACGTACCACCTTCCCGCACAACTCCTCCACGTGTTTCTCAATTCTCATTCTTTCTCCCAATACAATCCCCAAATATTTATATTCTTGCACTGCCTTTATCCTTTCCTCTCCCATAACCACTCGTGGAGGCCTTTCCCTATTCAACTTCCCCTTTAGCAACATGACGGCTGATTTTTCTTTCGACACTTGTAGCTTATACAACCGTCCCCACTCATAAACAATCCCGGCCACTACCGTCCCCACCTCCTCCAACTGTCTTCTAGATTCTCCTCTTACTATAACACACAAGTCATCCATATAGGCCAAAGCCATAAAACCTCTCCTTTCCAACTCCTCTAACAGTAAATTAAACCCTACGCACCATAAATATGGCCCAAACACTGATCCTTGTGGACATCCCCTTTGCACACTCCTACAGACAGAGACCTCTCCTACTTTCGTATACAAAACTCGTTCCCTAAAATAATCCCTCAACCATTCATAATTACCCTTATCTATTCCCTTGTTTAATACCCTTACCCAAACCAGCGGCCACCACACATTATCGAAAGCTCCCTTTATATCGAAGAATACCCCTAAGACGTATCTCTCACTTGCTTGATTTACTATCTCGTCTAATTTGATCAATACGTCACTTACTGATACACCTACCCGACACCCAAACTGGTATTGGTGTTCCAATCTTCTCAATACTGTACTTATTCTATTAACCAAAATCCTCTCCAATATCTTCCCCAACACAGGTAATAGGCAAATTGGGCGGTACGCCCCTGGGTCATCCAAATCCTTATCCTGTTTACGCAACCATACCACTCGACCACGTTTCCACATTTTTGGAAACATACGCTTTCTTCTACATTCCTCCATAATCCATACCACTTCTCTCTTAATATGTTCCCATCCCATCACAACCATTTTAACCGTAATACCGTCATCCCCGGGAGCCTTATTTAATTTGAACTTACTAATCGCCGCCCACACTTCCTCCTCTTCCACCACCATATTTTCTCTCTCTTCCAAACCTCCTTCCAGCTCCACAACTTCCCTCCGGACTTCCTTTTGCCTCTCACTTTCCTCCAACATGACATCCTGAACCACGACTTTATCCATCAACACTTCCAACGTCTCATAAATACTTGAGGTATATCCACTACCTTTCCTTACCGATTGAACCACATCCCTACTCCCACATTTACCCATCACCATCTTGTATCCAAGACCCCACATATCTTTACTTTTCTCAAAAACAAACTTTTCCCAGCACTCTCTTTTGCCTTTTCTAATTAACTTTGCATACCTTCTCCTATATGCTTTAAACCTTTCACGTTTCCACTCCCTATCCTCTTCTCTCACCTCCCTCTGCATATCTCTTCTTTTCTCTGCTAACCTTTGCCTCATCTTCTCCATATCTTCAGTCCACCACACCTGTTTTCGTCGTTTTCTACGAAACCCTTTCCCACTCGCCTGCCGTGCCGCATCTAATATCTTATCTTGCAAAATTTCAATTTCCTCTTCCAAGTCACCACCAAGTTCCGACTCAGACCCACCCCCCAAGACCTCCACATACTTATTCCAACTTACTCTTTTCCTCTTTTCCCTTTCCTTAATTCGTTGCTGAAGAGTTACCTTAAACACTATCAATCTGTGATCACTTCCTATATCTACATCCACCACTTCCCAATTCCGTATCTTGCTACATATTTCCACTCCCCCCAACGTCACATCAATGATAGGGACAGAGGGAATCTCGTTAATCCATTCATGCGCGTCACTAATTAGATGACGAGGCATTTGGCTATTGACAGATATATTTGAGCTAATATGTACATTGTTTTACAATACATAATATTTACAGAATACTAAAGCAGCAAAATAGAAACCACAAAAAGAAAAACAAAAAAAAGAATATCTCAAAATAACTCATTATACAATAATATTAAAAACAATAAGTAAACTTTCCGCCTAACTACATAAACTGAATTTGCTGCAATAATAGAACGCACCTTACACTTCACACACAAGTAATGGGTGGCTCTACACCCTTAAAAAAGAGGCAGTGAGGCCCCTGGAGTAAGGCTGGCCTAGGCCAGCTATAGTTGTGTTCCCCGGATAATACTCACTCCCCTGTTCGTAACCCGTCGCAGACTATTCCACCGTGTCCAACTAATATGCGACCCTCTAAGTGCGCGCTCGGACAGCCATGCCAATTGCGTCACACTCAATCCCAGCTGTTTCAACATCGCCGCCGAACTCCTCGCCCATATCCCCTTTGGCGTCAAAGTAACTGCCCCGAACCGTACATTGCCCATTTGGACCCCAAACAACATAGCCACCCTTTCAACCACCGACGGTATGCGATAGTAGTCAGCCTTTTCCTTCGCAATAACATCCAGTGGACGCGACGGGGATACTACCTGGACATCCAAAACCCACGCATTACCCTCCTTAACAATAATGAGATCAGGCCTCAGAGAGCCGGGGCCCCGTCCCAGCCAAACCTCCGTATGGACCTGATACCTCCTCCGCCGAAAACTGCCCCGAAGAAAACGCACCAAGGCATGATGCCTCAGAATCCGCCCTCCCCTGATCCGCGGACAAGTCTGAATAATATGGGCCTGCGTCTCCGCATAAGCACACCCAGCCCTACACCACAGTGCGCCCGTCCCGCCTCGTCGGCCACGCGACGTCCTCATCCTAGTGGGCAACGACCCGCTTAACAACCGAACAAACTGGACAAACTCCCTGCCTGACAAGCATGCGCCCGGACCATCCCTCAACCATATCGTCGAAGCCGAAACCCCCGAAGCCTCCCCCAAATCGGCCCCATCAATTGAGGAGTGCCAGCTCTCAACAACTGCCCTCCGCGCCTCCCCAACCGCCTCCAAAGCCGCCTCATCCGCCCACTCCTCCGCTCCAGGAATAGACGCGCCCATCTCCTCAAAGATGCCCGGGCTCAGCCTGGAAAGTCGAGCAACTCTATAGGCCGGTATCATGCGCTCCAGTGATATTATCCCCAGTCCGGCTTCTCTGGTCGGCGCGTGAATAAACGCGTTCGGACAATCATGTGGCAAATGAAGCCACTTCCTCACAAAAGAGCGCACCTTAACATCGAGACCACGGAGCCTTCCCCTCCCAGGAAACCCGAATACTAACTGGTGCAACAGTGAAGGCAGAAAGAAATCCCTTAGTATACCCAGCCTTTGCTGGGGTTTCAAAGGAGCCCGATCTATCCTCCCCAACACTTGACCAATTTCAGGTAGTCTTGCAACTACACCTCCACAGTCAAACCCGACTCCAACATACGTCCAATTATCCGTTACATCCAGTACACGAACTGGTCCCACATTTAGAACTAAAGACACTTGGGTATCAACCTTAATTAGTTTTTGTCTGCCCGAATGGGCCAATGCTAGAAGCTCAGACTTAGAAGCATTAATCGCCAGACCACAGCGTCCCAATTCAGCCTCCGCTACTCTTGCCAGGCAAGTTATTCCTTCCACCGATCCGGCCATCAAAAGAAGATCGTCAGCATAAGCGACAGCCCTCACCCTAGTTCCAGGAGCCCCCGTCCAGAAACCTACCCTTCGCGGAAGAGCCAACAGAACCACATCCATCACAAGGTTAAAAAGGAAAGCGGAAAGGGGATCACCCTGACGCACCCCCCGACCAGGCACAATGGGGGCGGACTCCCTACCCCCCACCACCAATCGCATTGTAGAATCTCTAAACGCAGCTGCCACGTAATCGATAAACTGCCGAGGGAAGCCCCTTGCCTCCATCAAACCCAAAATGGCGCAATGGCTCACCGAGTCAAAGGCCTTTCTCACGTCGAGTTTGAGTAAGTACAGCGACCTATGCCGTGACCAAGCAGTCCTCATCATGGAATTAACCTTAACAATGTTGACAGCCATCCCGTCTACCCCAGCAACAAAACCCTGCTGCTCCGGTGCATGGATACCATGACCAGGCAATCTAGCAGCCAAAATTTTATGGAAATGCCTAACAATCACGGAGGCCACTGTAATGGGCCTATAATCAGTTGGACTAGTAGGTACATTTACCTTTGGTACCAACACCGTGCGCGCTCTAAGGAACCACTCGGGCATACGCCCCCTATACAGTATAAGGTTATAGACCGTCCTAATTATAGCCATGGGCGTCCGTCGCCATCGGGCCGGGGAAATTCCATCAGGGCCCGGGGCCGCGGATCTCCTCGGGAAAGTGGCGCGTATCTCGGCATCTACACACGGCCTCCACATCTCACCAACACCGTGGACAATCCCACCCACACCCGGTACCCCTTCCCATGGGGCAGACGGAGCCTCAAAAATCGCCCTCCAGTATGGTTCCAAATCACCAAGTGCATGAGTCGCAGCAGGAGGCCCTCCACCATCCAGCAACTCACGGGCCAATGCCCTCCTATCCACCGCCCACAACCTCTGACACCGAGCATAATCGTTCCGCCTCCACCTCCTGGACCCCATAACCGTGGCCACCCCCTCCCTGACCACCACCGATCGAGAGATCGCCTCCGCAGGATACGTCTCCGCCCCCCAGCACTCCAACGCCCGCCCATAATCATCGTCCCCGACAAGCCCATCAACCACCGCCACAAGTTGATCCGCCCGGAATGCTCTCCCCATAGAACATAAAACCTCTCGGTCCTCCCTTAGTTGATCCAGAATTAAGCCCCGGACATCCTCCTGAAGAACACCCAAGGGGCCCTCCCCAGACTGCGGGACGGAAATCTCCGCCAATAACTGCCGATAGGCAGGAGTCCTCCGGATCCCCTTGATGGCATCCAGCGTTCTAGACGGAAACCTCTCCGCCAAAGCCCTCTGCAGAGGGACCCGTAATTGCGAGGCCAACAAATCCCTTTCTATTTCCGCCAACACAAACATCTCCTCCTCCGTCCACCTACGCTTGACTCGCTGTATCCCCACTGACGCATTAAACTGGGCTGGGTGCGCACGCCTAACATGCAGCCTAAGGCCAGAAAATGTGGCAAATCCGCGTGCACAGCGATCACAAACATTAGACGCGCTCTCCATAATCAATCAATGCGGCCTTCTGCCCGAGAGCCCGCTGGTACATCGCACACTTTATCCCATTCATCAGATGGTCCGAAGGCCTACCCATCCCCCTGCAACCAGCGCAGACCGGCGGGGAAGCCGCCTCCGTGCACCCCGACCGGTCATGACCCGGTCGGGAACAATATCCACACACTACCTGTGACGCCTTACACGCCCTCGCCACATGTCCCAGGGCCTGGCACTTGTAACAACGGGTGACCGTAAGATGGTCATCAACTCGACATGAATTCCACTCTATATATAACCTGACCTGAGCCTTTATTATATCCCGCATCTCAGGAGTCACCTCTAGCACCCAATTAACCATGTCTCTATCCCTAGGCCCGGTTTTAAAAACCAACTTGACGCTCTCTCTAAAACGCTCCTCATTAATGTTCGGGAAATTTTGCCCCTTTATCGCAGCTAAAACCTCCCCTTCGGTAAGCGCACGGGGAACCCCGTAGACTATGATCCTCGGCCTCAACTTACCCAAAGGTCTCACCACCAAATCAGCGCCTGCCAGGTTAGGACACTGGGCTATACTACTCGCCTGCGCCGCAGAAGACGTCTCAATTAATACAGAGTTTGGGCCTCTCCTCTTCATACCCGCCACCTGCCAACCACCGTCTACCGGCTTCACTACAGCCTTTATGGCTGCCTTCTCCTCATCCGCAGTTCTAGGTGTAGCTCCCTCCCTCGTTGTGACAACCAATTGCTGCCTGGGGGGTGCAGCCTCCGCCTGTCTCGCAACAATAGCCGCAAAAGAAACACCACGCTCTACCTCCGCAGCCAAAGGTGGCTGGGGAGAAGGTCTAGCAAGAGTCCTCTGAATGGAAGTAATTGCCTCTTCCGTCCTCCTTTGAGCCTGCACCAACTCATCCGTTTTCCTCTCAACAACCAGGTCCTCCAGTAACTCCACCATCCTAGCAATCCGCGGACCTCCAGTCTGCTGCAGGGTAGCATTTACTCGCTCCAGACCCACCAAGTGGCCGGCAAGCTTCGCAATAATGTCCATGAGACCTCCAACTTTCTCACGAAAAACCCTGCTCGTACCCTCCCCCAGCCGCTTAGAGGAGGGAGTGCAGTAGATGGTGACCTCATTTTCAATTACTTTTGCCTCCTGAACCAGCTCAATAAGTGCCTGTGACGTTAGGCCAAAATTTTCCTTCCCAGCAGTAAACTCCAATTCCTCCCCTGCCAGAGACACTCTCGGCCTCCTCGATTCAGACCTGGGGGTGCCCATAACTGCCCACAATCACAAAGTACACTACTTCTCTAGATTTCACCAAAAACTATTCAATAAACGAGAATGTATATTATCAAAAACTATCAGCACCTGTAAGGGCCCTCCAAGGGGCCAACGTGGGGCAGAGCCCTCAATACCCCTACCAACTATCACCAGGCGACGCCCACAAACAAAAGGCACCTTTTTCAACTTCTGCCCCTTCAAAGTCACAGAGTAGGCAAAACCCGCGATACACCAGCAAGGGGCAAAGCCCCCTTACTTGGCTAAAATTGACCGCCATGCGCGTCACTAATTAGATGACGAGGCATTTGGCTAATAACAAGTTTATTAGAGCAATATACAAATACATACAAGGGTACAAAATACAACATATAATAAAACACATAACACAATTTAACATTGAATATATACAATCCTACAATTTATGCATCTAAATACAAAATTCTCAAATACAACATATAATAAAACACATAACACAATTTAACATTGAATATATACAATCCTACAATTTATGCATCTAAATACAAAATTCTCAAATAAATGAATTACAAAAAAAACAAAACTGTCTCGAACCAAAGGGCGGCTCTACGCCCATTAAGGCCTATTAAGGCCGAAAACAGACCCCAACGGGTCACAGCTACTCCCCAAAGGGGAGCAAATAGAGTGCTCACTGCGCAGATCCAACTCCTACAACGCCCAAGCAACAATCGGCCCGTCCCGCCTCACCTCAACCTGCCCGTTCGCCACCCCTCAATACATTCCACCGCGTCCAGTTTGCATGCGACCCACGCAAAACCCGCTCCGTTGCCCATTCCAGCACCCTCTTGCTAACTCCCAATGCCCCCAGGTCCCGTGCCGAACGAGCACACCATATACCCTTCCATGATATGGTGACGGCCACCACCCCGACCTCCCTTTTCCCCGTCAGTTCCCGCACCATCTCACGAATCTCTGGCGTATCGTATTTGACCCTTTTTCTGCTGTTCACCGCGACCAGCGTACCCCGCGGCGAGACCACCTGCACATCCAGGATCCACGCCCTGGATCCCTTCGTGATAACCAGGTCCGGTCGCACTCGCACCCCATCTAACGCCATGGTCACCTCGTGGTACACACCAAACCTACGCCACTCAAAAGTCCCGGCCAATAGCCTCACCACTGCGTGATGCCGGAGAATGCGGCCCCCCTTCGTTAGCGGGCAGACTTGAATTACATGCGCTACTGTCTCGGCGCAAGAACAACCCGCCCGGCACCATAGTGATCCTTGTTGCCCTCTTCTGCCCCTAGCCATTCTCATCGCACTCGGCAGACACCCTGCATGCAACCGCACAAACTGCACGAATTCCCGCCCCGAGAGCGCTGCAGCTTGAGCCCCCCTCCAGCTATTAGAAGCCTTAACCAGCGCCGACTCCTCCAGATCTCGGCCATCTACCTTACCATACAACTCAGCCCGCTGTTCCCGGCGCACCACCTCGACCGATTCCAGGCCACCCACCTCCCTCACCTCCGTTGCAAGATCCTCCGCAACTCCATCTTCCCACAACGCCATCACACACTCCCGACGAGTTCGCCTCCACACCGGAACCAATCTAGACAACTCGGGAATACCCAAGCCCCCGTTGGTAATCGACGCATGGATGTACGCGTTCGGCACATCGTGCGGCAGGTGCAACCACCGCCTAACGTGCGCCCTCACGCGCACATCCCAGCCAGCAAGATCGGTCGGCCTCACCCGCCCCAGAACCAGTTCGTGATACGTCCCAGGAAGCACAAAGTCCCTCACCACCTCTAATTTCTGCTGTGGTTTCAAGGGGCCGCTGCTCACAAGTGCCAGCTTTTCCTCAATCCGTGGGGCTGCCTCAAGCGCCCCCTTCGGACCAAACCGAACACCCAAATACCTAACGCTATCAGCGACTCCCACCGTCCGAATCCTATGCCCCCCCATCTGAAGCACCACATCCGAATCCACCTTGAGCAGCTTCTGCCTGCCCGACGGGTTCAAATAAAGCAACCAAGATTTCTCCGGATTCACCGCCAAACCACAGTCTGCCAGACCAGATGCCGCCGCACGCAATAGCGCCCTCATTCCAATCTCAGACGAAGCGAAAAGCAGCACGTCATCCGCGTAGGCCATCGCGTTCACCCGCTGCCCCGGCGCACCCAGACGGAACCCCACCTTTTCCGGTAGGCCCCCCAACACATAATCTATGATTAAATTGAAAAGGAAGGGAGACATAGGGTCCCCCTGCCTTACTCCTCTCCCAACCCTAACAACGCCCGACCTGGCACCCCCCCACCTCATCCGAAGCGAGGAGCGCGCCAGGCACGACCTCACGTACTCCACAAACGCGGGCGGGGCGCCCCGCCCACCCAGCAGACGCACCACCGCCTCGTGACTGACGCTATCGAATGCTTTGGCAACGTCCAGGCTCACAATAAGCAACTCGCGCCTCGACTTCCAAGCCTTCTTCAAGATGGCATTAAGTCTCACTACATTATCGCCCACCCCATCCACCCCGGGCACAAAGCCCCGCTGCGCAGGTAAGTGGGCGCAAAGATCTCTCAGTCTCCCAACCAATAGCTTATGGAAGTGCCTTACAACCACCGAAGCGACCGTTATCGGCCTGTAGTCCCCAGGGCCCAAGGGATGCAAAACCTTCGGGATAAATGTCGTCGCTGCTTCCAAAATCTCCACCGGCAGTTCGCGCCTTAGCATAAAGAGATTAAACAAGACCCTCTTCATCACCAACGGCACCAAATCCCAATCTCGCGGCATAATCCCATCTGGACCGGCCGATGTACTCGGTCCAGGGCGTGAACCCAACAGCTCATCATCGCCAACAGGTGCAAATACCTCGGAACTCCCCCATCCAACATCCGGCAACCCCTCATCCCCCCCCCAGGGCGCAGACGCCGTCTCAAAAATTGGGGCCCAATACTCTTTAATCTCCTCCATAGAGTGGTCGCCCAGATCTCTACCGCCCCCCAAAATTCGACCTACCGCCGCCTTCCGGTCCCTCTTCCAAAGTTCCTGAACTGAAGCATATTGGGTGCGTCTTAACCTCCGCCTAGTGGGCGCACCCATGCGCATCTCATGCGGCCCCTCCACCTGACCGTTCCCCTCAGTACCACCAGCCCTCGCCAAACCCCGCCACCACTGCAAAATCTGCTCGGTGGGGTCCCGATTCACCATAACTTCCCCCACCGCAGCCACCAGCAAATCCCCGGAGTGGGAGACCCTCCGCGATGCAGCCATCGCATCACTATCACGCCGCAAGGCCAACCGCAGAGCCTCCTCCCACGCCTCAACCGCTACCCCCCTCACTCCCAGATTCAACCCTACAGAACCAGAAAACGCCTCCGTTCCCCCTGCTCCTATCTCCTCCGCAACCAACTGCCGATAATCCTCACGCTTCCTTACACCTTTGATAGCATCCAGCGTACGACCCCCAGCAAGCCTCGCCAACCGCTGCGCCAGTCCCTCCCGACCTCCCTCCCTAATAAGCCTAACTTCGCATTCTGCCAACATCTGCAGTTCCTCTGGGGACCACCGTCGCTTGGTACGCCCCACACAAATTCCTCGATTAAACGCCTGGGGGTGCGCCCTCCTGCGATGCAGTCCCAGACCCGTCAGAGTGCTAAAGGCCCGGTCGCACTCCTCACACTCATGGCGTAACTCAGTGTCCATAATTTGTAGCCCGGACTTTGGCCTCAACTGCCCTCCTCCAGCCGGCACACTCTGCACCACTAATCATATGGTCGAACTTCCTTCCTAAACCCCTGCAGAGCCCACACTCAGGTGAATCCCTAATCTTTGGGCAGTCCCTCCTTTTATGCCCCGACTGGGAACAATGCCCACAGATATCCTCCTTAACACGGCAATACTTCGCAATGTGCCCCAGCCCTTGACATTTGTAACACCGCGAGATGCCCAAATAGTCCTCCACTCTACAAGCTGCCCAACCAACATACAGGCGTCCCTTTCCCAGCAAAATCTCCCTCAGAGCCGGTGACACCTCCAGCACCATATTGACAACCTCCGCGCTCCTTCTCCCCGTCTTGAAAAGGACTTTGCAATTCCCTCTAGACTCCTCGACCTGCCTGTCTTCTAAGTTCTGCTGCAACAACCGCTCAAGAAACTCGGCCTCACCTAGGTCCCTAGATACGTCGTAGACCACTACGCGCGGCAAAGCCTTACCCAACTCCCTAACCGTGACTCCCATGGCGGCCCATCGCTCATCGCCGATCTGAACTTGACCCTTGCTGGTCGGGTCCGTTTCCAGCACCACCGAACGTGATCCCCGTTTGCGGAGGCCCATCACCTTCCACCCTTCCATTTCCGGATCAAATTTCTGTTTTAACACCTCCTTCACTTTTTCAGCGGACTCCAATTTGCTCCCCTCCTTGGGACTAATAACCAACGCCCTGCTCTTCGGGGCCCTCGCCTTTGTGGCAGCAACAACCTGGGCAAATGAGGCCCCTCCCGACCAACCCACTTCCTCACCCTGAATTCCCGTGCCCCTCACTGCACCTAAAGCCCCACTACCCCCCAAACACTCCAACTTCCTGTTAACCTCCTCCAGCTCCGAGCCTATCTTCTCCAAAGTAGCCTGCTGCGGAATATCACTCAATGTCTTCATCAACTCCCTCTGTTTCTCCACTTCGTTGAACAGCGAAGCATTTTTTGCTTCCAGCCTGTTTGACACCCTAACCATTTTCTTTACTATGTCCATCATCTCACTCATTTTTGCCAAGAACATCTTGGCAGGCCCCTCCCCAATCCTCTTACCTCTCTCATCGCAAAATCTAATTGCCTCTGTCTCAACAGCCATTGCTTCGTGGAGTAGCTCCACAATCTCTGGTGCCGCATCCGGGGCAAGGGTCCCTGTACGCCCCTCAAAAACTACCGGGCGCTCGGTGCTCCGCGGTGCGGACCCACCAGTAGCCATCCTTACTGATTTAGAAGAAATCCAATTCAGTTCGATAAAGCTGCGTAAAAGGTATACATTCTAACTTACTCCATTGCAGGTATACATTGTACGCTTAAAAAGAAGAAACAATGTATACCTTTAAAAGAAAAAATTGAGCAAATTACGATACTCCTATTCTACAATGTATACCTTAGGTCCTACGCAGGAGCTCCTACACCGTTTGTATCCCCTGATACCTCTGATACTTTTAGAGGCCCGTATCTACCTTCGAAGTGATGTCACCGTCCTCAAATTTTTCTCCTTTATTCCAGGGGCTTTGCCCCTCTACCAAGGGGTTCCGCACAGGCTGCAGCCAAGGTCCACCAACCGGAACAGCTGTAGCAAAGCCTCGTATACCGCAGCACAATCCAATCCAACACTAACTGCAGCACTCGCTCACGACGTGGTCAAACACGCTAACTGAGTAGGTCGCCCACCTCTCCCCTTCTCTAGACCTTCCAAGGGTTATATCTCCTCAACCAATAATCACAAAAAGAGGCATTTGGCTAATAACAGTTTATTGGAGCAGATTCTTACAGAGTATTTATAATACGTAATATATTTAATAGTACAAACATACATATATCTAATTCAAAATTGCTTATGATACACAATACTATATAATAGTTGTACAAGACTATTTAAATGATGATTATATTAAATTATTCACGTAGACAACCATAAGATTAATTATATACATTTGTACGCACACAATATAGCAGGCTGACCTCAATCTCAAGGGCGGCTCTACGCCCAAATTGGCCGAAACGGCCGAACAAAGAACCCTTACGGATTGTAACGCTTTCCCCAAGAGGAAAGCAAGTTAGAGTGTTCCTATATGGTAACCTTGGATACCACTTTGTTCAGTTTCCTCGAACTCCCCTTAGTTTATTCCACCTAGTCCAGTTAACGTGGGAACCTCTTAAAACTCGCTCAGTAACCCACTCCAAAACCTTTTTACTAATCTTCAAAAGACGCAGTTCTTTGGCAGATTGAAGACACCAAATACCTTTCCATGATATTGTGACCGCAATTGTATCAATTATAGACTTGCCCGTTAACTCCCTAACAGCGGCATAGATCTCATTGGTACTGTATTTCTCTTTTTTCCGAGCATTGATCACTCTAAGATCCTCCAATGGTGAGACCACCTGCACGTCAATAATCCATGCGTTATCTCCCTGGGTAACTATCAAATCCGGCCGTACCATCAAATTCCCCAAGTTAATAGAGCATTCTTGATAGGTTCCAAATTTCCTAATTTCGAAAGATGCGGATAACAATCTAACTATGGCATGATGTCGGAGAATCCGACCCCCCTTGGTCAAGGGACAGACCTGCACCACATGCCCCACAGTCTCCGCCCTAGAACACCCAGCCCTGCACCACAGCGCTCCCCTTTGGCCCCCCCTGCCGCGAGCCGCCCTCATGAGACTCGGGAGGCAACCCGCATGAAGCCGAACGAATTGCACATACTCGCGACCCGATAGCGACCTCGCCCCCCCAGCTTTCCAGCTGTACGACGCCTTCACCTTAGCTGATTCCCTGAGGTCTCGACCGTCCACCCTACCATATAGGTCCTCCCACTGGCCCCGACGGGCCTCCTCAATTGACCCTTGCCCCGTCTCCTCAGCGATCTCCCCACCGAACTCTTCCGCCTCCATATCCTCCCAGCGCTGCATAATGCGCTCCCTGAAGTAGTGGTATTTCATTGTCGGCAGTTTAAAAAAACTACCTCCCACTTATGCTACACCTCTCATGTTTTCTTACAGTACCAGACTAGAGTCAAGCTCAACAGGGTCTTCTTTCCCCGCTGATTTTTCCAAGCCCGTTCCCTTGGCCGTGGTTTCGCTAGATAGTAGATAGGGACATTTTTTTTTTTTTTTTTCATTTATATAACAAACAACTTATTGAAGGTACCTGAGATATCTCTCATACCCTTCTTACAATTCATAATTACATTACTACAATACAAACTCTAGGATCATTATTACAATAATATTAAAAGAAACTAAAATTAACAAAATAAAAATAAATTGATAATAAAAATATTTGACCTTAATATTACTGGTATTTGCCTAACGTTTTAACAATAAAAACGACTCTTAGCCCAGCCTGGAGCAATCTCAAAGATTACGACAATATTACATCATTTCAAAAATATAATATAAACTATATTATATTTTTAAAAACATATTATAAAAATATAATCAAATACAATAACAATTACTCCAGCCTAGTTCCCGTCCCAGCCACGTGGAGGCGATCGTGCTACTTTCCAGCAAAACCACAGCTACATAGTCAATCTTAACATACCATATATATACTTACACATATAAACAGATATTGTTATCCATATATTTCAACTTAAACTTATTTTCATACATGTATACTCACTCAGACAATACAAACTGTAATTCTTTTCATTTATTCATCTATTTCACTAAGAACTCTCTTTCTTGCACACAATTTAGAACACAGGTTCGAAAATTCCACAAAACACACCTCATTATTAATTAAATCTTTCAAATTTACGTCTCTCAACATCTCAATGTACATACTTCTTAAATCATTATATAAAGTACAGTCATATAAGATATGCTTCCAATCCTCCACTGCCCCACAAAAACATGTGTTTTCATCAGCCAATCCAAAGCGATTGAGACTAGCTTTAAAAGGTCCATGACCAGTTATAAAAAAGCTCATCTCCAACCCAGGCCATTTCCATTTGTGCATCTTGGTGTCAATTGCAAGAACATCCGGAATAAACTCAAAAGTCGTTCTGCCATTTTCTGAATTCAACCATCTGTCCTGCCAAACTTGTATTAATTCTTCTTGAACTCTCTTAATTTCTCGTCTGATCCAGCCCCCTACATCAGAAACTTCATCACTTCTAGTCATCACTCTAATTCCTAAACAACTACATTCCTTATTCTTCTTGATACAATAATTTAAGCCAGTTCTCACAATCGCGAGATCCAATGGCATCTTGCCTGCAATAACCTGTAATGCGTCGTTCGAAACTGTACGACAACATCTGGTCATTGTCAGTAACATAAATCTTTGCAACGAAAATAGCTTTCTTCTGAAGTGGATTTTCATAACCTCCTCAAACCACACTGGAGCTGCATACGTAACTAACTGAATAAATACACAATCATAAATGATTGAAGCAGAGCGGCTCCTTAAACCCCAATCAGTTCTCATGATCCTTACTAATTTCCCACATAATCCCTTAACTTTGTTACACAAAAATTCCAAGTGCAAGTTAAACTTCCACCCTTCTTGCAATATTACTCCCAGGTACTTAACCTCCCTGCTGTATGTTATACTTTGGCCATTCATTTTAATTGAGGGATGCCTATTCTGGCTTAGTTTCCCCTTCAATAAAACCATCTTGGTCTTCGACGTACTTATGGTCAATTTCACAATCGACATCCATCCAGAGATTCTTGCCAATTCACGATTTGTATACTCTTCTAAATCTTGCCTCGAATTAGCCTCCACCAGTAAGACCAAGTCATCAGCGTAAGCAATCAATCCAGCATCCAAAAATTCCATGTGAAGAAGTTCGTCCAAAACCAAATTCCACAAAATCGGTCCCAGAACAGAACCTTGAGGACATCCTCTTTCCAGAAAACGGCCTATTCTCACATATTGTCCCTGAACAACTACTCTTCTTGCACTAAAATAACTAACTATAAGTCTATAAATCTTAAAACCACAATTAGATTGTCTAAGTCGTCTCAAAATAGCAGGCCACCATATACTATCGAAGGCCGCTGAAACATCCAAGAAAACGCCTAAGACATATTTCTTGGACGAACAGCGGATAAATGATCCTACCCGCATAATAGCATCGACTGTTCCTAAACCCTTTTTAAATCCAAATTGCCTAGTAGAAGAAAAACCCATCTCATTATATTTGGCCTTAATCAAGTTTACCATTACATTTTCTAGAATCTTTCCCAAGCAAGGCAACAAAGATATTGGACGATAAGAATTTACGCTCGTTAAGGGTAGGTCCACTGCCTTCGGGATAAGCTTAAGCCAAGCGACTTTCCAACAAAGAGGGAAAGTCGCTTCATCTATACATCTCTGAAATAAGTACAACAAAATCTGAGGCCTAAAAAACCAGACCCTCTTTGCAACCTCCACTTCGATCAAATCAGGTCCTGGAGATTTGCACATTTTTAATTTCTCTACTATTAGTTGTATGTCAACAGGATCTAACGTTACTACTTCATTTACGGAGTTATTAGCTAGCCGTAAATACTGCTCATTGTCCAATCTGATATCTTTTTGAAGATCAGTCTCCATAGGACTATCCTTTTGACAAAATTTATCCAAAATCAACTCAATTGCACCATTCCAATTTATGTGTTCCTCGTCATCCCCAATAATGGAACTATATACTACACTTGGAGTAATCTTGCCCACAACGATCTTATAAACCAAACTCCAGGGGTCCTCATTCCCAAACTTAGAAACCAGCTTCTGCCAGGATTCCCTTTTATTTTTATTTATTAGGCTATTATATCTATTACGAAAATATTTATATTTATTTTTCAAATTTTGTATCAATTCTGGACTTCCACTTCTTCGACCTTGTTGAAATAATTTTCTAGCCGAATTTACTTTTCTTCTTAACTCATTCAACTCTTGCGTCCACCAAGGAACGTGTTTAGGATTATATTTCTTGCGTCTCATACTTTTACCACAGACCCACTTCAATCCCTCCTGGATATCCAGTGCAACATCCTCAACAGCCATACTTCTATATCTATGCTGTATATCCTCGGCAAATCTCAAATCCAAAAAATAGTAGAAAAGGTCCCAATCCACATTCCCAAGACTGAATCTCTGTATATCATTGAAGAAACTATCCATACCATGTACTGCATCAAGTTCAAACACTATTGCTCTGTGGTCACTAGTTGTCCATCCATCGACCACCTCCCATGATGATATTCTTCTTGAAAGCCCAGTAGACGCTAAAGTAATGTCAATGAAACTTTCGCCATGAAGCGAACTAAAAGTAGGAAGATGAGAGTCAGAATTTACAACAACAAACCTATTCAAAGAAAGAAAATCTTCCAAAAGCAAGCCACGAGAGTCCGTAACAGAACCTCCCCACAAAACAGATGAAGCATTAGAGTCTAAACAAATTAGGCAATGTTCATCAGGCAATCTCTCGTTTACCAGATCTAAATAATTACTAAAAATGTCAAACGATACCGAAGGTTGGCAATAAAGAGATATTAAGTAAAAAGCACCACTCGGCCCAATGATCTCAACACAAGTCGTAAAAGTACTACACAACCCGTCAATACGAGTCACCGTTAATTCGGAATTTACTACTACGATTGCGGTCCAATTTTCGGTATAATTACCCTGAACAACTCTATTTAAATGCGAATATCCCATCACTATTCCACCAACAACATAAGGCTCTTGCAACACTACTAAATCGAGCTTATGATTAACAATACATTCCCGTACCTGCGAGGCCACCGTTTTCGACCTTTGTGCATTTAACTGCATGATTCTAATTTGCTTATTATACCTTCGATTACGAACCAAACCTATTTGTCGATCCCCACTAATATTAACATTACTAAGCGCCATAGTCCGTACTATTCACAAGTCTATTTACTGCCGCCACATAAGCAGGGCACTCCCTACTATTTATCGAATGATCACAAGGTTTCTTTGCTCTCTTACACAAGACACAATTAGGGTTTTCTTGCCCTTTAGGACAAGTTTTCATTTCATGCCCATCTTCTCCACAATGCCCACAAATCATCATATTCTGTCTACAGTACTTGGCCACATGTCCATACATTTGACACTTGTAACACCTACTAACCATAACAAAATCTTGTACCCTACACGCCCTCCATCCTATAAACAACCTATCTAATTTCCTTAAGAGAGTTCTAACTTCAGGAGAAACTTCTGCCACCCAATTCACCAAGTCCTCCCTCATTCTTCCCGACTTAAATTTCAATTTAAATTTCGATTTAAAGTCTGGACACACGTCAAAAATACTTTCATTTTGCAAAATTATAGCTTCCACAATTTCCTGCTCGGTTAAATTTTTATCTACATCATAAATCAAAATTCGCGGTACTCTTCTTCCCGGCCTATCCATCTTAAAGCCCTTCTCAATCAGTCCTGGATGCCCAATCACCTTCTCAACATCATCTTCTGAAGCCGCCTCAAGCAGAACTCCTCTTGAACCCATTCTTCTGACGTTCTTTATTTTCAATTTATCCGCGACCGGATTTATGATCTTCACTAATTCCTCTTTCGTATTCATAACGCCCTCAGGTGGTCGCACAACAACCAAGGACTTAACCGGTCTTACATCGCGTGCTCCTACACTGATTTTAGGGATCATATCACCCCTAGTGATATCCGCATATGTTGTTTTTTCTCTTTGCACAGGACCCATATTTCCCATGAGCAATTTTAATTCCGCAATACTCCCACAAGTTTCATCTTCCTTCTGCCTAATAGAATCCAACTTGTTATCGATTTCACCAATAGTCTCCACATCTCCTGATTTCTGCAACAATTTCACCACCTTCTCGTTTAACAGATTCATATTTGCAGCCACTTCATGTATGCCTTGTATTACTGTTGCCACATCCTCCTGTATAGGCTTAACCTTCCCAAAAATAATAGTCTCCAATTCCTTTTTCTGAGCTTTAACTAACCCTTCAATCCGCTCAATATCTCCTTGTCTTTGCGCATCGTCACTCTCCAAAATAAACCTGTTCCTTTCCACTTCAGCCTTAATCTTTTCCATGACTAATTTATTTTTCTCCCCAATACCCTCGATCAATTTCGCTTCTAACAAATCTATCCTCTTATTAAAATCACTCTCCTCACTACTCGATAGACTCTTAATCCTTTCCTCGACCGTCAAGACCTTGTTTAGCAACTTACTTATTCGCTCATATTCACTAGCCAAATCATTTTGAGCCTCTAAAATTCTATCAAAACGAGTCATAAAAAACGTCTCATGACGCTCCTTTGAAAAATTCTTTCCGATGTAAGTCTTTAATTCCACAATCGACTCCTCCACGATCTTATTACAATCATCTACTCGACCCCTAAGATCAATCCCGATCCATTCTCTTTTCCTTTTTTCGTGTTCCGGAGAACCTTCTGAAATCGAACGCGCTCTTTTCCCCATTCTAACCGGCGTACAAACTTGTCCCGTACTTACTCCCTCGAACGTTTCTTCCTCTTCACCACCTACTCCGCTAATATCCGATGATTTTAAATAAGCCATAATTAAAAAGAATCCAAAACAAATGTCAGCTATCCGCCGGGGTATACCCCCCCCTGTGGCTACCAACCACAAGCGTCAGCGAGTTCCCCCACCGAGCCGGAATACACTATTTTAGGGAAGAAATTCTCAATTCCCCACAGTCCCAGGCCTCTACAACTTACGCTTCAAGGCTCCCGTGCCTTTAACTACACGGGCACTGACACTTGCCGCTTGCCATCGCACGGGGCCTACGGACGCTTCCAGCCAGATCGTCAAAAAACACTTCAAGAGTTCATTCAGGTAAACTCTCCCCGTGCAATCCAACGACCGGACCTTAGACGCCGCAGCACCAGCCCTATATTTAACTTTACCAAAACCAAAATCCTATGAATATCCATCCAGCCTAGACCATAACCAATCAATAGAAAGCGACTAGTTAAACAATCACACACTCAACTATTCGCCCAATTTAGCAAATACCAACAAATCAACAAATATCTCTCATACACTCATACATCAATAACCATACAACTAGTTTATCCAGTGACCCCTGAATGCCACCAGACTACCGATAGTGCCGCCCATACACTACCGGGGATTTTTATTGACATCCATGTCTAGATCCGCCGAGTTTAGTTAACAACAGGGCCACCTCTGGTAGGATGTGGTACTGTTAAACGCCACGCTCGGACGGTCCTGATGAATAGAAGGTGAAGCCTTTACTATTCACCCTGGGAATGGCTCATGGCGCCACCCCTTGACCCCAGTAGATAGGGACATTCTTTCCCGTCTTCCCGTTCCTATTCAGTACTAGGGGTTCTTTAAGGTCCGTTCCTATCCTTTCGGATATACCAGACCCCCTGTGCAAGCACAAGGTCGTTTTACAAGAGAAGGATGTCACCACCACAGAGAGGCTGAAGTGCTAGGCCTCCCCATGGTAGAAGTGCCCACCCAGGCACTCCCCCGCTTGGCCTCCAATGAGGCGGGTTGAGATCACGCTCAACCAGCGCATGGAGCTGACACACGTCGACTCCACTCCCAGATCGTAGAGAAGGCAAACTCTACTTTAGCTCTGGTCAGCCGCGCCTCCTAGCGAAAGGCACTTCCATCTTATGATGGCTATATGTACTCTAGTTTCTATAGCGGTGTACTTCCGCTCAGCTCATGTCCTAGGACAGCGGAGCTAATGGTTAACCAACGGCCACTACGAATCCTACCGCAATTGCAAGCAATTGGGCTTGGTAATCTGGTACAGCTTGCACCCGTAGTTCAGTACTTCGCTATTGAACTATAGCAGCGTGACTGATCGCACGCTCGATGGACTTACTCCCTTGCCATCTCCTGATTTCAACCCGTTGCCTGAGGGGTCGGGGAACAGTCACCCAGGGACCAAGTCCATGCCCGCAGGCACCTTGGGGGAAAGGAAAGGATTGGATAAGGCAGGATTATGGAAAACCCCACTGTCCGCTTCCAACTATGTACACTGCCCTACAACTATACCCTAACTATATACATATACCTATTTACAAAAATATAACCTAACGAAAAATGTTTACATCTAACCTACCATCTTAACCTAACTTAACTAAACCTAAAACCTTAACCTATGCCACCCCGATATCTATATCCATTCACACCCACCTATATACACCCTAATAAACCCCGTACAGCATCAGCTGCTCCCTGGCCATTTCTCTCAGAAATGGCCACATCTCCCTCTTCGCCCATCCCCTACTTCCCAAGGGCCACCCCAAACCAACCCTCCCCATTTCCCTCATAACCCTCACCCTCTCCCTATCCCCACAAACACATTCTAAAACCTTATGTTTTATGGTATCCATCTTCCCACACAAACACCTCCCATCACCCCCCTTCCCAAACCTTCCCAAATATGACCTTCCCGCCCCATGCTCTGTTACCACCTGCGTGGTGTAATGATCAAAAACCCACCACCTCCCCTCTAACCGCTCCCTAACATCGGGAATAAACTCCGCCACCGGTCGTCCCCTTGTCTCGGCCTCCCACTTGCCTTGCCACTTATCTAAAATCTCCCTTCTTATCCTTCCCTTCATCCCTTTCCGCCCTTCCACCTCCATCTCATCCCTATCTACCACTGTCCCTCCTATCTCTATTTCTACTCCCTTCCTAACGCAGTATCCCAAGTAGGCCTCCTCCATCCTATACTCCACGGGAAGCACACCTGCCACCACCGGCAAGGCTACCGTGGAGACCGTTCTATACGCCCCTACCAACGACAGGAGAACTCGCCGCTGACACCTCTCCAACCTCTTCTTATCACCACTGAGCAACCTTGGCCAGACAAAACATGCACCAAACATCCACACTGATTCAACCACACATTTATACACTACCACCATCTCTCTAAACCCATACCCCCAATCACTCCCAGACAATCTCCTCATTTTCTCCCACTTTCTCTCCACACACTCACACATTCTTTCCACATGCAAACCCACTCTCAACCCTGGGGTCAACCATACACCCAAATATTTATACTCTCGTACCACTTTCACTCTTTCGCCACTCATAAATATCCGGGGTGGCCTCTCCTCATTCAATCTTCCTTTCAACAACATTGCCGCTGTTTTCCTTTCACACACTCCTAACTTCCGCTGCCCACACCATTCACTCACAAAAGCACAACACACCGTCCCCTTCCTCTCTATCCCCACTCGTGACTCAGCCTCTATCAATACACACAAATCGTCCATATACGCAAACCCTACCATACCCCTAGCTCTAAGTTCGCCCAAAATTTGATTGAAAGCCATGCACCACAGGTACGGTCCTAACACCGATCCCTGAGGGCACCCCCTCTCAACCTTCTCCACCACTTCACACGTCCTGGCCTTCAAGATCACCGAACGTTCCGTGAGAAAACTCACCATAACCTTGTACAATTCCTTCGTGATGCCACACTCCAGCAATCTTAACTTCAGATGTGGCCACCACAGGTGATCGAAGGCCCCTCTAATATCAAAAAATAACCCCATCACGTACTTAGAGCTAGACCCATCCACTCTCCTTCCAACCTCCATTAACACATCTTCCACTCCCCTTCCTTTCCGACATCCATACTGCCACTCATCCCATCCCCTCTCAATTACTCCCCACATTCTTTCCAAAATCACTCTCTCCCACACTTTCCCTAAACATGGCAACAAGCATACTGGTCTGTACGAAGAAACCATCCCCGGATCCCTATCATCCCCCTTTCGCAGCATCACCAATTCACCCTCCTTCCATCCCTTAGGAAACATTCCCGCATCCCAACACTCATTCAACACACTCACAATATCCCCCCCTATCACCTCCCATCCATACTCAATCATATCAACAGTCACCCCGTCTGGCCCAGGCGCTTTCCCCTTCTTAAACCTCTCTATTGCACCCAACACCTCCCCTTCATCTATGGGCCCTAAATCCCCTTCAACCGCCTCCCGCTCTCTCTCGGTTACTCTCTCCCTCACCTCTCTCTGCCACTCCGTCTCCAATTCCCTTTCATCCCTTACCACCACCCCCTTAACCATTTCCCTAAGTATCCCCTCCATGTCGTTAACCATTCCCGCCTCCGTCCGTAAAGCATGCCATAATCTCTTCCCTTTATACTTCCCACTCTCCAACTTATAACCTAAACCCCACATTTTATTAGCCTCCTCACTCAAAAATGTATGCCAACTCCTCTTTTTGACTTCCTTCACCAATTTCTTATACTCCCTTAGTTCCCTTTTATATACCTCCAGTCCCCTTCTTCTTCCTTCCTCCTCCCTTTCCCCTTGAAAATTCCTCCTTAACCGGTAAACCTCCCTCTTTTTCTCTTCAATCTCCCCACTCCACCACCTCTGATTCCTTCCTCTTTTAACACCCTTCCCCATCCTCGAAGCGCCCCTTGCCGCTTCCACCATCCATCCCTGTAAATCTTTAATTTTCTCCTCTGTCCCAGCTCTCAACCCCCAACCACTCCTACCCCTGTCCACTCCCTCCTCTAAACACGAAACATATCTTTCCCAATCATTCCCTTTTAATTTTATTCTCCTATCCCTTCTACTTTCCTTCCCTCGCCCCTCCAGGACACACAGGATCAACCGGTGGTCGGAGTTCACATCTACCTCCCTAACCTCCCATCTCTTAATGAGCCCGAGAATCCCCTGCCCCCCTACTGTCACATCTATATTTGTTCCCTCCCTTCCCCTTCTATAGGTTTTCAGCCCCCCCTCCCTGTTTAGCACGTACAACCCATTCGCCCTCACAAACTCCGCCATCAACCTACCCCTCTCATCCTCCCTTCCACTAAACCACAATTCCGACTTCCCGTTCACATCCACACCAATCAAAACTCTCTCCCTGCCATCCTTCAAACTCCTTAACCCTCGTTCCAACCAGTCCAAATACCCCTCAATCGGTTCCCCAAACTGAAAATACATCGATATCATGATTACTCTCCCCACTCCCTTCCCCACCACTTCCACCACCACACAATGGCTGTTACATAAACTGTCCACAGCCACCACGTCCAATTCCTCCGAACAGACCACTACCGCCGCCATAGGCACCCCTTGCCCCACCACCACCTTATTAATCAATCCGAAGCCCGGAACCTCTCCTTTATTGCTATAAGGCTCCTGAATCAACAGCACATCCAGACTTTCCTCTGCTGCCACTCTTCGCAACTCATCGGATGCCAAACGGGACCGCCCCAGGTTCATCTGTCCAATTCTTAAGCCTCCTCTCCTAACAGCCATAATCTATAGACTTCAACCAAGCCTTTCTTACCGCCTTGAAGACCAAACAATCCTTGCTCCTGCTCCCGTGCTCCTTACTTCCACAATTCACACACTTTCCCGCTTCCTCTTTACAGTCCTTTACAATGTGTCCTCCCCCTCCACATTTCAGGCAGTGCACCATCCCTTTGCACCATTTGGCCATATGCCCAAACCCAAAGCATTTTAAGCATTGGGGCACCTCAGTGTAGTCCTCTAACCTACACGAAACCCACCCCACCCTCAGTCTACCTACCGAAATCAATTTCTTCCGCACCTCCGTACTGACCTCCATTATCATATTTTCCCGTTCCCAAACCGCCTCACCGACCTCAACCTGCACTCCTTCCCAAACTGTTCCTTATCCTTCCCACAAACCTCCCGAAGTCTTTCCTCCACCGTTTCTTCCTCCTGCTCAATGGGTATATCGTAGATAATGACCCAAGGTGCCTTCTTCTTAACTTCTTCCACCTTAAGCCCTTTCTCCTTTAACTGTTTATCTTCCTCCATTTCCTTAATCTGTTCCTTCTCTCTTACCTCCACAAAAACACTCTCTCGGCCTTGCCTAAAACCTTGAATCTCCCAGCCCTTCACTACCGGATCTATCTCTCTAATTAATATCTTCTTTACCTCCCCACCCGGCACCTTCTTTCCACCGTCCTCTTTGACTATTCTCAACAGATTCACTGACTTCTTTTCCCTCTTTCTTCCTTGCACCTTCCAAGCGTCAACCTCACCTTCCACTTCCATTGCCTCCCCCCTCTCCCCACTTCTTACCCCCTTCTTTTTGATCTCTTCAATCATTTCCTCAATCCTCTTACCACTCTCAATTCTCTCCTCCTCCAATGCACTAATTCTCCCCACCGACTCGCACATGGTCTCCACTTTGCTCCCGATATTTTGTACCCCCTCCTTTACATCATCCATCTTCCCACTCTCCCGCATCCTGCCTTTCTCAAGTTCCCGAGGCACTTCCTTTATACCGAAATGGACCTTATTCACTGCCTCACAAAGTATATCCATTTTTTGTAACAACTCCTCCACCCTCCTACCCTCTCCTCTCTTATAATTTTCCAACTCCTTACTCACCATTTTCCCCACACTTTCCTCTACCCTTCTCTCCATACTCTTCCAAGACTCTTCACTCCTTCCTTCCACATCTTCCCAAACCTTCATCCACAATTCTACTTTCCTATCCAATCGGTCCGCAACTCCTTCTACCCTCTCCCCCATCCTCTCCATGTCTGTACAAACTCTTGTATATCTATCCACTACCTTCCCCACTTTCCTCTCCATTCCTTGATACTCCGCCACCATTTCCTTTATAATCATCATGAGCTTACTAACCCTTTTGTCAATAAAACCCGCTGCCTTCTGAGAGACGTTCCTTCTTGACACCTCCAAAAACTCCCTACACTGTGCCTCCTCCTGCATTGCCATCTCCAACCAACTTCTTAGCTGTCCCGCCTCCACTCCTAAAGCCTCCAGCAGCAGCTCGGGGGGAGAATCGCCTCCCAACCGCTTCCTTTTCATGACTGGAGTTGACCACTTCCCCTCTCCAGCCCCCTCCAATTGAGATCCCCCTTCCCCTCCTTCTTCCTCCCGCCGCCCCGATTGTTCTTCCCCAACCCCCATCCCTTTACCCAACCCTTCAGCCATAATCCCGCTTCCCTTTCCAACAAAACCCCCAGCACTTCCTTCTGCCTAAACTCCCCCCTTAAACCAAAAACCCCTCTCAAATATACTCCCCTTAAAAAAAAAAAAAAAAAAAAAAAAAAAAAAAAAAAAAAAAAAAAAAAACCGACCAATACCTTACTAAACCTTACCAGCCCATCTGCCGCTACGAGAGAGAAAAAGAAAAAATTTACAAGTTATTTGGGGGCTACCAGTATGCAACCCTCACTATACGACCAAACTTTAACTCTTTCGAGCTCCTATCCCAGCTAACTCCTGATACTCTACCGACTTTCGGGGCTCGATTACTCCTCCCCTAACCGCCCGAGAATCTCGAGCGAGGGCTTCTTTCCTCCGTATTCCTTTCCTCTACAAAACCCAACAGGAAAAAACCCTCCACCGCCAATTCCTCTCCCTTAAAACCGGAAGAAAGGCCGAAAGCAGTCCCCCGGCTGCAGAGAGAGATTCCCCACTTCTCAACCCTTAGCTGCAGCACACTACTGTTGCTAAGGGCCCCACCAATACTACGACTACACCACACACTACCACAGACGTTAACGTGCTACACAATTACGTCACACCTCACCTCCAATCACCCCTCGCCCAAACTTTAAAAACCACTTAATTACGGCTTACCTGGGACGATTTCCTTCGGGTTTTCTGCCACTTTCCCCTCTTCTAACCCTACCCCACACTTCTTCCACACACCGAACCAAAAACTCCAACCAACAACCCCAAAAACACCCCCTTAAAAACCCTATTAAAACTAACCTACCAACTAACAAACTAAACTAACTAAAAACTACTCTTAAAAACTACCTATATATACAAAAAATTTTCCTAACAAACAGCACACTATACACTATACCTACACAAATTTTTACACCTCTACCTCACCTACCAACTTAGAAAAACCTTCACAAAGAAGAGAGAACAAAACCACGATGTGCACTCTACGAGAACAGACAGCGAAGTCCAGTAGATAGGGACATTCTTTCCCGTCTTCCCGTTCCTCAGTACTAGGGGTTCTTTAAGGTCCGTTCCTATCCTTTCGGATATACCAGACCCCCTGTGCAAGCACAAGGTCGTTTTACAAGAGAAGGATGTCACCACCACAGAGAGGCTGAAGTGCTAGGCCTCCCCATGGTAGAAGTGCCCACCCAGGCACTCCCCCGCTTGGCCTCCAATGAGGCGGGTTGAGATCACGCTCAACCAGCGCATGGAGCTGACACACGTCGACTCCACTCCCAGATCGTAGAAAAGGCAAACTCTACTTTAGCTCTGGTCAGCCGCGCCTCCTAGCGAAAGGCACTTCCATCTTATGATGGCTATATGTACTCTAGTTTCTATAGCGGTGTACTTCCGCTCAGCTCATGTCCTAGGACAGCGGAGCTAATGGTTAACCAACGGCCACTACGAATCCTACCGCAATTGCAAGCAATTGGGCTTGGTAATCTGGTACAGCTTGCACCCGTAGTTCAGTACTTCGCTATTGAACTATAGCAGCGTGACTGATCGCACGCTCGATGGACTTACTCCCTTGCCATCTCCTGATTTCAACCCGTTGCCTGAGGGGTCGGGGAACAGTCACCCAGGGACCAAGTCCATGCCCGCAGGCACCTTGGGGGAAAGGAAAGGATTGGATAAGGCAGGATTATGGAAAACCCCACTGTCCGCTTCCAACTATGTACACTGCCCTACAACTATACCCTAACTATATACATATACCTATTTACAAAAATATAACCTAACGAAAAATGTTTACATCTAACCTACCATCTTAACCTAACTTAACTAAACCTAAAACCTTAACCTATGCCACCCCGATATCTATATCCATTCACACCCACCTATATACACCCTAATAAACCCCGTACAGCATCAGCTGCTCCCTGGCCATTTCTCTCAGAAATGGCCACATCTCCTTCTTCGCCCATCCCCTACTTCCCAAGGGCCACCCCAAACCAACCCTCCCCATTTCCCTCATAACCCTCACCCTCTCCCTATCCCCACAAACACATTCTAAAACCTTATGTTTTATGGTATCCATCTTCCCACACAAACACCTCCCATCACCCCCCTTCCCAAACCTTCCCAAATATGACCTTCCCGCCCCATGCTCTGTTACCACCTGCGTGGTGTAATGATCAAAAACCCACCACCTCCCCTCTAACCGCTCCCTAACATCGGGAATAAACTCCGCCACCGGTCGTCCCCTTGTCTCGGCCTCCCACTTGCCTTGCCACTTATCTAAAATCTCCCTTCTTATCCTTCCCTTCATCCCTTTCCGCCCTTCCACCTCCATCTCATCCCTATCTACCACTGTCCCTCCTATCTCTATTTCTACTCCCTTCCTAACGCAGTATCCCAAGTAGGCCTCCTCCATCCTATACTCCACGGGAAGCACACCTGCCACCACCGGCAAGGCTACCGTGGAGACCGTTCTATACGCCCCTACCAACGACAGGAGAACTCGCCGCTGACACCTCTCCAACCTCTTCTTATCACCACTGAGCAACCTTGGCCAGACAAAACATGCACCAAACATCCACACTGATTCAACCACACATTTATACACTACCACCATCTCTCTAAACCCATACCCCCAATCACTCCCAGACAATCTCCTCATTTTCTCCCACTTTCTCTCCACACACTCACACATTCTTTCCACATGCAAACCCACTCTCAACCCTGGGGTCAACCATACACCCAAATATTTATACTCTCGTACCACTTTCACTCTTTCGCCACTCATAAATATCCGGGGTGGCCTCTCCTCATTCAATCTTCCTTTCAACAACATTGCCGCTGTTTTCCTTTCACACACTCCTAACTTCCGCTGCCCACACCATTCACTCACAAAAGCACAACACACCGTCCCCTTCCTCTCTATCCCCACTCGTGACTCAGCCTCTATCAATACACACAAATCGTCCATATACGCAAACCCTACCATACCCCTAGCTCTAAGTTCGCCCAAAATTTGATTGAAAGCCATGCACCACAGGTACGGTCCTAACACCGATCCCTGAGGGCACCCCCTCTCAACCTTCTCCACCACTTCACACGTCCTGGCCTTCAAGATCACCGAACGTTCCGTGAGAAAACTCACCATAACCTTGTACAATTCCTTCGTGATGCCACACTCCAGCAATCTTAACTTCAGATGTGGCCACCACAGGTGATCGAAGGCCCCTCTAATATCAAAAAATAACCCCATCACGTACTTAGAGCTAGACCCATCCACTCTCCTTCCAACCTCCATTAACACATCTTCCACTCCCCTTCCTTTCCGACATCCATACTGCCACTCATCCCATCCCCTCTCAATTACTCCCCACATTCTTTCCAAAATCACTCTCTCCCACACTTTCCCTAAACATGGCAACAAGCATACTGGTCTGTACGAAGAAACCATCCCCGGATCCCTATCATCCCCCTTTCGCAGCATCACCAATTCACCCTCCTTCCATCCCTTAGGAAACATTCCCGCATCCCAACACTCATTCAACACACTCACAATATCCCCCCCTATCACCTCCCATCCATACTCAATCATATCAACAGTCACCCCGTCTGGCCCAGGCGCTTTCCCCTTCTTAAACCTCTCTATTGCACCCAACACCTCCCCTTCATCTATGGGCCCTAAATCCCCTTCAACCGCCTCCCGCTCTCTCTCGGTTACTCTCTCCCTCACCTCTCTCTGCCACTCCGTCTCCAATTCCCTTTCATCCCTTACCACCACCCCCTTAACCATTTCCCTAAGTATCCCCTCCATGTCGTTAACCATTCCCGCCTCCGTCCGTAAAGCATGCCATAATCTCTTCCCTTTATACTTCCCACTCTCCAACTTATAACCTAAACCCCACAGAGGGAATCTCGTTAATCCATTCATGCGCGTCACTAATTAGATGACGAGGCATTTGGCTACCTTAAGAGAGTCATAGTTACTCCCGCCGTTTACCCGCGCTTGCTTGAATTTCTTCACTTTGACATTCAGAGCACTGGGCAGAAATCACATTGCGTCAACACCCGTTGGGGCCATCGCAATGCTTTGTTTTAATTAGACAGTCGGATTCCCCTTGTCCGTGCCAGTTCTGAGTTGACTGTTGAATGTCGGCCGAAGAGATCGTAAGCCAGGTCGACCAGCTAGCAAAAGCCAGCGGTAACCACACGGCTAACGACTCGCAGCAAGGAAGATCCGTGGGTGGCCAAGGCACGGGACCGAGCTCGGATCCAAAAGCGCAGAAACGCAATTTTCTCCTCGCCCAGGCCCGGCACGTTGACACCGCTCCACTTCCCGACCAAGCCCGGCACGACTCAGTCCTCAGAGCCAATCCTTATCCCGAAGTTACGGATCGGATTTGCCGACTTCCCTTACCTACATTATTCTATCGACTAGAGGCTATTGACCTTGGAGACCTGCTGCGGATATGGGTACGAGCCGGCGCGGGGTTCCTCGTGGCCCTCTCCCGGATTTTCAAGGTCCGTAGGGAAGATCCGGACACCGCCGTAACTGCGGTGCTCTTCGCGTTCCAAACCCTATCTCCCTGCTAGAGGTTTCCAGGGAACTCGAACGCTTATAGAGAAGAGACAACTCTCTCCGAATTTCCCTACGGCGTCTCCGGGTCTTGTCGGGTTACCCCGACGAGTTCTCAAATGAGAGCCCGATTTGGAACGGTTCCGCTGCCGGGTTCCGGAATAGGAACCGGATTCCCTTTCGCCCAGATAGCGCCAAACATTTAATAAAAAAAAATTATTTAACGGGCGCATATCGCTTCGGATTTCTCCTAGGGCTTAGGATCGACTGACTCTTGTGCAACAGCTGTTCACAAGAAACCCTTCTCCACATCAGTCCTCCAGGGCCTCGCTGGAGTATTTGCTACTACCACCAAGATCTGCACCAGCGACGGCTCCAGGCGGGCTCTCGCCCAGACCCTTCTGCGCTCATCGCCGCGGCCCTCTTACTCATCAAGACATAATGATGATATAGTAATAAACTTTGTAATTAACAATACTGCAGTCAAGACTACAACATTAATTAACACACAGCTTATTAATCATCTTTGTCATTGACGGCAGAGTATAGGCACGACGCTACAGCGCCATCCATTTTCAGGGCTAGTTGCTTCGGCAGGTGAGTTGTTACACACTCCTTAGCGGATTCCAACTTCCATGGCCACCGTCCTGCTGTCTTAAGCAACCAACGCCTTTCATGGTTTCACATGAGCGTCAATTTAGGCGCCTTAACTCTGCGTTTGGTTCATCCCACAGCGCCAGTTCTGCTTACCAAAATTGGCCCACTTGGCACTCTGATCCTATTCCCACGGCTTCACTTTTAAGAAAGCCGGGGATCTCATCTATTTGGAGTTTGAGAATAGGTTGAGGTCGTTTCGACCCCAATGCCTCTAATCATTCGCTCTACCGGATGAGACTCGTCTCAACCGAGTGCAAGCTATCCTGAGGGAAACTTCAGAGGGAACCAGCTACTAGATGGTTCGATTGGTCTTTCGCCCCTATACCCAGCTCCGACGATCGATTTGCACGTCAGAATCGCTGCGGACCTCCACCAGGGTTTCCCCTGGCTTCGTCCTGGCCAGGCATAGTTCACCATCTTTCGGGTATCAGCGTGTACGCTATAGGTGCGCATTGACTTGCAAAGCAAGAATCAAGCGCCCTGGGAATGCGGGAAAATCTTATACATTGCTGCACAATATTTTCCATCTTCCCTAAAGTAGAGAATGTAAAAATTTACAAAACTCCAACTCTTTACTTTCATTTTGCCTATGGGTTTATAGGCCCAATGACTTGCGTACACGCTAAACTCCTTGGTCCGTGTTTCAAGACGGGTCGGATAAGAGCCTGAACCTGAATCGCTGCCGACCGGTGATAATAAGCACAGTCCTAGGAACAGTTTACCAACAGTAGGCGGAATAGTTAACCGGTTAAAAATCCGAATTGAAACTATTTTTTACCAACCCACTTGCAAACAGCCATATTTTAGGACACTTTCCATTATATATATTTTTACATATATATAATTTCATGTGGCTCAACACCATAATTCGTTACTGTCAATTTTATCCAGTATATAAAACGGCTAAAACTGTTTTAAAGAAAATACCTTAACGGTATAACTTAGAACAGACATAATAGCCAAATACTTAGAATATTTATTGACAGGTCACAACGTCCTACTAAGGGAGAAGTGCGGTCCACCATTACCCTTGCTATTCAAATGAGAGCGACCAAACCCACTATCACAGCTGTTACACTGAATAGGGCGAGAGGCCATCTCAAATCATTTAAAAGTTGAGCAAATGGTAAGACGTGAATCTCCCCTTCCGGATATTCAGGTCTTTTCCGTTTACCCCTGAGCGGTTTCACGTACTCTTGAACTCTCTCTTCAAAGTTCTTTTCAACTTTCCCTCACGGTACTTGTTCGCTATCGGTCTCGTGGTTGTATTTAGCCTTAGATGGAGTTTACCACCTACTTAGGGCTGCACTCTCAAGCAACCCGACTCTAAGGAGAGGCCCACCCGAAATAGACATTTGCCAACAACGGGCCTGGCACCCTCTCGGGACCGTGGCCTCGTTCAAGATGGACTTGGGCGAAATGCACATATCTTGGGGTTAATTGAGCCCTCCCAAACACTACATTTCCCTAAAAGCAATGCTTTTGGGATTCAGTGCTGGGCTAATCCCTGTTCACTCGCAGCTACTAAGGGAATCCCTGTTGGTTTCTTTTCCACCGCTTACTAATATGCTTAAATTCAGCGGGGAATCCCACCTAATCTGAGGTCGAAATATTTTTTTAATTTTTTTTCTTTCCTTTCTTGCAAAAAATTACTTTGTTCTATAATTGCCTTTAATATAGTTAACATTAATAACAAATCTAATTACCTGGGATTTATAGTATAATTGAAAAAATTTCCATTTATTTATAAAATTTAGCAGCAAATTTACAAGTAAAACTTTATTAGTGGATCAAGTTTTTCTTTTTTTTTACAAATAGGGAATAGAAAAAAATTCGCCTAGACTATATCTAACTAGCGAAAATTTATTAAATTCTTTTCCCTTTGTAATTGTAAAAAAATTGAAACAAAGAAAAATTATCTTTTTTTCACCACTTAATACTTGCAATAAAATTATATTGCCACTAACCAGGTTATAGATTTTTAACATTATTGATTGTTTAAAAAACTATATTTACATTATAGAAAGCAATTTTTAAGTAATGACAAGAAAAAGGGAAAAAAAAAATAAATTATAAAGTATTTAAAAATGCTGAATTACTATAAAAAAGATGTGTACTTTTTATAGAAAAAAACAGGACATTTCATTTTTTTTCATATCCTTTTTCCTTTAAAAAAAAGTTATATAGCAAAAACCCCAATATACAAATATACTTTGTGTGTGAGAGGCTTGCTGCTACTACTAGTTTTAAAGAAAAAAAATAATGGGATGAAAAAAAAACTTGCGCGCACTATTTTTATATAAAAAATATATGCTAGCAATTATTTAACGACCCTCAGACAGGCGTGGCCCTTGGATAGAATCCCAGGGCCGCAATGTGCGTTCAAAATGTCGATGTTCATGTGTCCTGCAGTTCACATGACGACGCGCAGTTTGCTGCGTCTTTCATCGACCCACGAGCCGAGTGATCCGCCGCTCAGGGTAATAATTTTGTTTTAAAAAATAATTGAAACTTTTCTTTTTTTATAAATTTTAATATTTAACCTTATAAGGTTAATATTAAAAAATAAATTATTAACTTTCACGCAAATATGGTTGGAAAATTAAATCTACCATAAATGCAAGAACTAAATAATTTTTTTTCTTTATTAATGATCCTTCCGCAGGTTCACCTACGGAAACCTTGTTACGACTTTTACTTCCTCTAAATGATCAAGTTTGGTCATCTTTCCAGCGTACATCAATACCAACAAAGTTAATAAAGAATAACCGCCAGTCCGAAGACCTCACTAAATCATTCAATCGGTAGTAGCGACGGGCGGTGTGTACAAAGGGCAGGGACGTAATCAACGCGAGCTTATGACTCGCGCTTACTGGGAATTCCTCGTTCATGGGGAACAATTGCAAGCCCCAATTCCTAGCACGAAGGAGGTTCAGCGGGTTACCCGGGCCTTTCGGCCAGGGAAGTACACGCTGATTCCTTCAGTGTAGCGCGCGTGCGGCCCAGGACATCTAAGGGCATCACAGACCTGTTATTGCTCAATCTCGTGCGGCTGTAAGCCGCCTGTCCCTTTAAGAAGAATAAGTGTCGCCGGTAGCATTGATACCGGTATCGTCTAGTTAATAGGCTAGAGTCTCGTTCGTTATCGGAATTAACCAGACAAATCGATCCACCAACTAAGAACGGCCATGCACCACTACCCACTGAATCAAGAAAGAGCTATCAATCTGTCAATCCTTCCAATGTCCTGGCCTGGTGAGGTTTCCCGTGTTGAGTCAAATTAAGCCGCAGGCTCCACTCCTGGTGGTGCCCTTCCGTCAATTCCTTTAAGTTTCAGCTTTGCAACAAATTAAAGTATACATTGTACGTTTGAATAAATAACCTTCTTGTTAGTTTACAATGTATACTTTAAAAAAAAAAAAATAATAATAATAATCACTTTTAATCGAGTGTTTAAAAGTTTACTTTTACAATGTATTATATATATTTTGTGTAATTTAAATTTTTTAAAAATTTATTTTACACTGTATACTTTTATTGCTAAATTTGTTTTTAAAGTATACATTGTACGTTTAAAAATTTTTTTTTAAAGTTAATTTACAATGCATACTTTTGTATTTACAAGTTCACTTTTACAATGTACACTTTTATTATATATTTTTTAGTTTTTTTTTTTTTTTTTATCTACTTTACAATGTATACTTTTATTGCTAAATTTGTCTAAAAGTATACATTCAAATGGTATACATTGTACGTTTAAATAAATAATTTTCTTGTTAGTTTACAATGTATACTTTTAAAAAAATAATAATAATAATCACTTTTAATCGAGTGTTTAAAAGTTTACTTTTACAATGTATTATATATATTTTGTGTAATTTAAATTTTTTAAAAATTTATTTTACACTGTATACTTTTATTGCTAAATTTGTTTTTAAAGTATACATTGTACGTTTGAATAAATAACTTTCTTGTTAGTTTACAATGTATACTTTTAAAAAAATAATAATAATAATCACTTTTAATCGAGTGTTTAAAAGTTTACTTTTACAATGTATTATATATATTTTGTGTAATTTAAATTTTTTAAAAATTTATTTTACAATGTATACTTTTATTGCTAAATTTGTTTTTAAAGTATACATTGTACGTTTGAATAAATAACCTTCTTGTTAGTTTACAATGTATACTTTAAAAAAAAAAAAAAAAATAATAATAATCACTTTTAATCGAGTGTTTAAAAGTTTACTTTTACAATGTATTATATATATTTTGTGTAATTTAAATTTTTTAAAAATTTATTTTACACTGTATACTTTTATTGCTAAATTTGTTTTTAAAGTATACATTGTACGTTTGAATAAATAACTTTCTTGTTAGTTTACAATGTATACTTTTAAAAAAATAATAATAATAATCACTTTTAATCGAGTGTTTAAAAGTTTACTTTTACAATGTATTATATATATTTTGTGTAATTTAAATTTTTTAAAAATTTATTTTACAATGTATACTTTTATTGCTAAATTTGTTTTTAAAGTATACATTGTACGTTTGAATAAATAACTTTCTTGTTAGTTTACAATGTATACTTTTAAAAAAATAATAATAATAATCACTTTTAATCGAGTGTTTAAAAGTTTACTTTTACAATGTATTATATATATTTTGTGTAATTTAAATTTTTTAAAAATTTATTTTACAATGTATACTTTTATTGCTAAATTTGTTTTTAAAGTATACATTGTACGTTTGAATAAATAACTTTCTTGTTAGTTTACAATGTATACTTTTAAAAAAATAATAATAATAATCACTTTTAATCGAGTGTTTAAAAGTTTACTTTTACAATGTATTATATATATTTTGTGTAATTTAAATTTTTTAAAAATTTATTTTACAATGTATACTTTTATTGCTAAATTTGTTTTTAAAGTATACATTGTACGTTTGAATAAATAACCTTCTTGTTAGTTTACAATGTATACTTTAAAAAAAAAAAAATAATAATAATAATCACTTTTAATCGAGTGTTTAAAAGTTTACTTTTACAATGTATTATATATATTTTGTGTAATTTAAATTTTTTAAAAATTTATTTTACACTGTATACTTTTATTGCTAAATTTGTTTTTAAAGTATACATTGTACGTTTAAAATTTTTTTTTTAAAGTTAATTTACAATGCATACTTTTGTATTTACAAGTTCACTTTTACAATGTACACTTTTATTATATATTTTTTAGTTTTTTTTTTTTTTTTTATCTACTTTACAATGTATACTTTTATTGCTAAATTTGTCTAAAAGTATACATTCAAATGGTATACATTGTACGTTTAAATAAATAATTTTCTTGTTAGTTTACAATGTATACTTTTAAAAAAATAATAATAATAATCACTTTTAATCGAGTGTTTAAAAGTTTACTTTTACAATGTATTATATATATTTTGTGTAATTTAAATTTTTTAAAAATTTATTTTACACTGTATACTTTTATTGCTAAATTTGTTTTTAAAGTATACATTGTACGTTTGAATAAATAACTTTCTTGTTAGTTTACAATGTATACTTTTAAAAAAATAATAATAATAATCACTTTTAATCGAGTGTTTAAAAGTTTACTTTTACAATGTATTATATATATTTTGTGTAATTTAAATTTTTTAAAAATTTATTTTACAATGTATACTTTTATTGCTAAATTTGTTTTTAAAGTATACATTGTACGTTTGAATAAATAACCTTCTTGTTAGTTTACAATGTATACTTTAAAAAAAAAAAAAAAAATAATAATAATCACTTTTAATCGAGTGTTTAAAAGTTTACTTTTACAATGTATTATATATATTTTGTGTAATTTAAATTTTTTAAAAATTTATTTTACACTGTATACTTTTATTGCTAAATTTGTTTTTAAAGTATACATTGTACGTTTGAATAAATAACTTTCTTGTTAGTTTACAATGTATACTTTTAAAAAAATAATAATAATAATCACTTTTAATCGAGTGTTTAAAAGTTTACTTTTACAATGTATTATATATATTTTGTGTAATTTAAATTTTTTAAAAATTTATTTTACAATGTATACTTTTATTGCTAAATTTGTTTTTAAAGTATACATTGTACGTTTGAATAAATAACTTTCTTGTTAGTTTACAATGTATACTTTTAAAAAAATAATAATAATAATCACTTTTAATCGAGTGTTTAAAAGTTTACTTTTACAATGTATTATATATATTTTGTGTAATTTAAATTTTTTAAAAATTTATTTTACACTGTATACTTTTATTGCTAAATTTGTTTTTAAAGTATACATTGTACGTTTGAATAAATAACTTTCTTGTTAGTTTACAATGTATACTTTTAAAAAAATAATAATAATAATCACTTTTAATCGAGTGTTTAAAAGTTTACTTTTACAATGTATTATATATATTTTGTGTAATTTAAATTTTTTAAAAATTTATTTTACAATGTATACTTTTATTGCTAAATTTGTTTTTAAAGTATACATTGTACGTTTGAATAAATAACCTTCTTGTTAGTTTACAATGTATACTTTAAAAAAAAAAAAAAAAAAAATAATAATCACTTTTAATCGAGTGTTTAAAAGTTTACTTTTACAATGTATTATATATATTTTGTGTAATTTAAATTTTTTAAAAATTTATTTTACACTGTATACTTTTATTGCTAAATTTGTTTTTAAAGTATACATTGTACGTTTGAATAAATAACTTTCTTGTTAGTTTACAATGTATACTTTTAAAAAAATAATAATAATAATCACTTTTAATCGAGTGTTTAAAAGTTTACTTTTACAATGTATTATATATATTTTGTGTAATTTAAATTTTTTAAAAATTTATTTTACAATGTATACTTTTATTGCTAAATTTGTTTTTAAAGTATACATTGTACGTTTGAATAAATAACTTTCTTGTTAGTTTACAATGTATACTTTTAAAAAAATAATAATAATAATCACTTTTAATCGAGTGTTTAAAAGTTTACTTTTACAATGTATTATATATATTTTGTGTAATTTAAATTTTTTAAAAATTTATTTTACACTGTATACTTTTATTGCTAAATTTGTTTTTAAAGTAT
>NW_027411629.1:87500-95000 GCF_049639745.1 Rhodnius prolixus | reverse complement strand
CTAGTTAATAGGCTAGAGTCTCGTTCGTTATCGGAATTAACCAGACAAATCGATCCACCAACTAAGAACGGCCATGCACCACTACCCACTGAATCAAGAAAGAGCTATCAATCTGTCAATCCTTCCAATGTCCTGGCCTGGTGAGGTTTCCCGTGTTGAGTCAAATTAAGCCGCAGGCTCCACTCCTGGTGGTGCCCTTCCGTCAATTCCTTTAAGTTTCAGCTTTGCAACCATACTTCCCCCGGAACCCAAAAGCTTTGGTTTCCCGGGTAGAAGCTCCCCGCCGAGTCATTAAAGGAACATCGGCGGATCGCTGGCTGGCATCGTTTATGGTTAGAACTAGGGCGGTATCTAATCGCCTTCGAACCTCTAACTTTCGTTCTTGATCAATTAAGACATACTTGGCAAATGCTTTCGCTCTAGTGCGTCTTGCGACGATCCAAGAATTTCACCTCTAACGTCGCAATACGAATGCCCCCGCCAGTCCACATTGATCATTACCTCATATTCCTAAAACCAACAAAATAGAACCGAGGTCCTGTTTTATCATTCCATGCACCACTATTCAGGCAGATATTTCAGCCTGCTTTAAGCACTCTAATTTGTTCAAAGTGAACGTGTCGGCCTACCTCGACACTCGTTTAAGAGCACCGAAGTAGGAGAGATCGGCCAACAAAAGTACACACGACGCTAACATCGGCCTTTAAAAGCCTAATGCAGCATCGTGGACCCTGTTCACCACCGACAGGACATGCCGCGAACATGCCAGTTACACCGACAGGCGGCGAACCGACAGCGCGGCACGCAGAACCAACTACGAGCTTTTTAACCGCAACAACTTTAATATACGCTATTGGAGCTGGAATTACCGCGGCTGCTGGCACCAGACTTGCCCTCCAATGGATCCTTGTTAAAGGATTTAAAGTGTACTCATTCCGATTACGGGGCCTCAATAGAGTCCCGTATCGTTATTTTTTGTCACTACCTCCCCGTGCCGGGAGTGGGTAATTTGCGTGCCTGCTGCCTTCCTTGGATGTGGTAGCCGTTTCTCAGGCTCCCTCTCCGGAATCGAACCCTGATTCCCCGTTACCCGTGAGGGCCATGGTAGACACAGAGTCTACCATCGACAGCTGATAAGTCAGGCGTTTGAAAGAGATGTCGTCAGTACGGTGACTGTACGATCACAAGTGTTATCTAGATTCACCAAAACAACGCCCAGACAAGCCGGGCGAATGGTTTTGATCTAATAAAAGCGTCCTTTCCATTTCTGGTCCGGACTTAGTTGCATGTATTAGCTCTAGAATTACCACAGTTATCCACGTACGAAACGTGAAAACTCTAGTAAATTAAAACTGGTTTACTGAGCCCTTTGCGGTTTCACTTTAATTTAGTATGTACTGACACTTGCATGGCTTAAGCTTTGAGACAAGCATATGACTACTGGCAGGATCAACCAGAGAGTTTTTAAATCCTCCTTTAGAGAACATATAAAAACAATCTTGAAGATTTTTCTTTTATTATAGTTTTAAATTTTGCTAATAAAAAATAAAACATTTATAATAAAAGTTTGTTTTCGATTACAAATAATGATAAATTTTTTTATGAGGAAAAAAATATTCCCCACAAAATACAAGACTATTCAACTTTTTGTTTCCTTTTTCCAAATTTAGCATTATTGCGAAAAATAAAATTTTCTTACTTTAAAAATAAAAATTAGTTTTATTAACAAAATCTTTCTAACTTTAAAATATTATATGTAATATATATAAAGAAGAAAATTTGTCGCCAAACTATTTTTTATATTATAGGTAACCAGTTTGCCGCTATATATTTTCTATGTGAATGTTGCAAAGAACAAACACACAACGGCTATAGCTGTAACACAAATTATACTAGCAATAATAAAAATTAAAAGTAGTAGGTAATAGAATTTCTACCTGCTTGCTGTAAGCAACAACAACACATAAGCAGGTAGAATGCACCATTCTTAAACATATAACTATCTAAACTAGTTTACCATGTATATATATTTTTTGAAAATATATATCGTACATATAATCTTTTACACACGTTTGTATATACAAATACTTGAAAAGAACATATTAAAATATATATGTAATCTCATCAAAATTATATAAATTTTTTTAAAAAAGAAATAAAATTCTAAAAGTATACATTCTAATGTATACATTGTAGTTTTAAAAAACGAATATATCTGTTAGTTTACAATGTATACTTTTAATAATTATTAATTTGGATGTGTGTGTTATTTAGGCTTTATTTTCTTTTAAATTCTTAATTTTTAAAAATCTACATTTTATACTTCTATTGATAATTTTGTCTGTCTGTCTGAAATTCTAATGTATACATTGTACGTTTAAAAATTTTTTTTTAAAGTTAATTTACAATGCATACTTTTGTATTTACAAGTTCACTTTTACAATGTACACTTTTATTATATATTTTTTAGTTTTTTTTTTTTTTTTTATCTACTTTACAATGTATACTTTTATTGCTAAATTTGTCTAAAAGTATACATTCAAATGGTATACATTGTACGTTTAAATAAATAATTTTCTTGTTAGTTTACAATGTATACTTTTAAAAAAATAATAATAATAATCACTTTTAATCGAGTGTTTAAAAGTTTACTTTTACAATGTATTATATATATTTTGTGTAATTTAAATTTTTTAAAAATTTATTTTACACTGTATACTTTTATTGCTAAATTTGTTTTTAAAGTATACATTGTACGTTTGAATAAATAACTTTCTTGTTAGTTTACAATGTATACTTTTAAAAAAATAATAATAATAATCACTTTTAATCGAGTGTTTAAAAGTTTACTTTTACAATGTATTATATATATTTTGTGTAATTTAAATTTTTTAAAAATTTATTTTACAATGTATACTTTTATTGCTAAATTTGTTTTTAAAGTATACATTGTACGTTTGAATAAATAACCTTCTTGTTAGTTTACAATGTATACTTTAAAAAAAAAAAAAAAAATAATAATAATCACTTTTAATCGAGTGTTTAAAAGTTTACTTTTACAATGTATTATATATATTTTGTGTAATTTAAATTTTTTAAAAATTTATTTTACACTGTATACTTTTATTGCTAAATTTGTTTTTAAAGTATACATTGTACGTTTGAATAAATAACTTTCTTGTTAGTTTACAATGTATACTTTTAAAAAAATAATAATAATAATCACTTTTAATCGAGTGTTTAAAAGTTTACTTTTACAATGTATTATATATATTTTGTGTAATTTAAATTTTTTAAAAATTTATTTTACAATGTATACTTTTATTGCTAAATTTGTTTTTAAAGTATACATTGTACGTTTGAATAAATAACTTTCTTGTTAGTTTACAATGTATACTTTTAAAAAAATAATAATAATAATCACTTTTAATCGAGTGTTTAAAAGTTTACTTTTACAATGTATTATATATATTTTGTGTAATTTAAATTTTTTAAAAATTTATTTTACACTGTATACTTTTATTGCTAAATTTGTTTTTAAAGTATACATTGTACGTTTGAATAAATAACTTTCTTGTTAGTTTACAATGTATACTTTTAAAAAAATAATAATAATAATCACTTTTAATCGAGTGTTTAAAAGTTTACTTTTACAATGTATTATATATATTTTGTGTAATTTAAATTTTTTAAAAATTTATTTTACAATGTATACTTTTATTGCTAAATTTGTTTTTAAAGTATACATTGTACGTTTGAATAAATAACCTTCTTGTTAGTTTACAATGTATACTTTAAAAAAAAAAAAATAATAATAATAATCACTTTTAATCGAGTGTTTAAAAGTTTACTTTTACAATGTATTATATATATTTTGTGTAATTTAAATTTTTTAAAAATTTATTTTACACTGTATACTTTTATTGCTAAATTTGTTTTTAAAGTATACATTGTACGTTTAAAAATTTTTTTTTAAAGTTAATTTACAATGCATACTTTTGTATTTACAAGTTCACTTTTACAATGTACACTTTTATTATATATTTTTTAGTTTTTTTTTTTTTTTTTATCTACTTTACAATGTATACTTTTATAGCTAAATTTGTCTAAAAGTATACATTCAAATGGTATACATTGTACGTTTAAATAAATAATTTTCTTGTTAGTTTACAATGTATACTTTTAAAAAAATAATAATAATAATCACTTTTAATCGAGTGTTTAAAAGTTTACTTTTACAATGTATTATATATATTTTGTGTAATTTAAATTTTTTAAAAATTTATTTTACACTGTATACTTTTATTGCTAAATTTGTTTTTAAAGTATACATTGTACGTTTGAATAAATAACTTTCTTGTTAGTTTACAATGTATACTTTTAAAAAAATAATAATAATAATCACTTTTAATCGAGTGTTTAAAAGTTTACTTTTACAATGTATTATATATATTTTGTGTAATTTAAATTTTTTAAAAATTTATTTTACAATGTATACTTTTATTGCTAAATTTGTTTTTAAAGTATACATTGTACGTTTGAATAAATAACCTTCTTGTTAGTTTACAATGTATACTTTAAAAAAAAAAAAAAAATAATAATAATCACTTTTAATCGAGTGTTTAAAAGTTTACTTTTACAATGTATTATATATATTTTGTGTAATTTAAATTTTTTAAAAATTTATTTTACACTGTATACTTTTATTGCTAAATTTGTTTTTAAAGTATACATTGTACGTTTGAATAAATAACTTTCTTGTTAGTTTACAATGTATACTTTTAAAAAAATAATAATAATAATCACTTTTAATCGAGTGTTTAAAAGTTTACTTTTACAATGTATTATATATATTTTGTGTAATTTAAATTTTTTAAAAATTTATTTTACAATGTATACTTTTATTGCTAAATTTGTTTTTAAAGTATACATTGTACGTTTGAATAAATAACTTTCTTGTTAGTTTACAATGTATACTTTTAAAAAAATAATAATAATAATCACTTTTAATCGAGTGTTTAAAAGTTTACTTTTACAATGTATTATATATATTTTGTGTAATTTAAATTTTTTAAAAATTTATTTTACACTGTATACTTTTATTGCTAAATTTGTTTTTAAAGTATACATTGTACGTTTGAATAAATAACTTTCTTGTTAGTTTACAATGTATACTTTTAAAAAAATAATAATAATAATCACTTTTAATCGAGTGTTTAAAAGTTTACTTTTACAATGTATTATATATATTTTGTGTAATTTAAATTTTTTAAAAATTTATTTTACAATGTATACTTTTATTGCTAAATTTGTTTTTAAAGTATACATTGTACGTTTGAATAAATAACCTTCTTGTTAGTTTACAATGTATACTTTAAAAAAAAAAAAAATAATAATAATAATCACTTTTAATCGAGTGTTTAAAAGTTTACTTTTACAATGTATTATATATATTTTGTGTAATTTAAATTTTTTAAAAATTTATTTTACACTGTATACTTTTATTGCTAAATTTGTTTTTAAAGTATACATTGTACGTTTGAATAAATAACTTTCTTGTTAGTTTACAATGTATACTTTTAAAAAAATAATAATAATAATCACTTTTAATCGAGTGTTTAAAAGTTTACTTTTACAATGTATTATATATATTTTGTGTAATTTAAATTTTTTAAAAATTTATTTTACAATGTATACTTTTATTGCTAAATTTGTTTTTAAAGTATACATTGTACGTTTGAATAAATAACTTTCTTGTTAGTTTACAATGTATACTTTTAAAAAAATAATAATAATAATCACTTTTAATCGAGTGTTTAAAAGTTTACTTTTACAATGTATTATATATATTTTGTGTAATTTAAATTTTTTAAAAATTTATTTTACACTGTATACTTTTATTGCTAAATTTGTTTTTAAAGTATACATTGTACGTTTGAATAAATAACTTTCTTGTTAGTTTACAATGTATACTTTTAAAAAAATAATAATAATAATCACTTTTAATCGAGTGTTTAAAAGTTTACTTTTACAATGTATTATATATATTTTGTGTAATTTAAATTTTTTAAAAATTTATTTTACAATGTATACTTTTATTGCTAAATTTGTTTTTAAAGTATACATTGTACGTTTGAATAAATAACTTTCTTGTTAGTTTACAATGTATACTTTTAAAAAAATAATAATAATAATCACTTTTAATCGAGTGTTTAAAAGTTTACTTTTACAATGTATTATATATATTTTGTGTAATTTAAATTTTTTAAAAATTTATTTTACACTGTATACTTTTATTGCTAAATTTGTTTTTAAAGTATACATTGTACGTTTGAATAAATAACTTTCTTGTTAGTTTACAATGTATACTTTTAAAAAAATAATAATAATAATCACTTTTAATCGAGTGTTTAAAAGTTTACTTTTACAATGTATTATATATATTTTGTGTAATTTAAATTTTTTAAAAATTTATTTTACAATGTATACTTTTATTGCTAAATTTGTTTTTAAAGTATACATTGTACGTTTGAATAAATAACCTTCTTGTTAGTTTACAATGTATACTTTAAAAAAAAAAAAATAATAATAATAATCACTTTTAATCGAGTGTTTAAAAGTTTACTTTTACAATGTATTATATATATTTTGTGTAATTTAAATTTTTTAAAAATTTATTTTACACTGTATACTTTTATTGCTAAATTTGTTTTTAAAGTATACATTGTACGTTTGAATAAATAACTTTCTTGTTAGTTTACAATGTATACTTTTAAAAAAATAATAATAATAATCACTTTTAATCGAGTGTTTAAAAGTTTACTTTTACAATGTATTATATATATTTTGTGTAATTTAAATTTTTTAAAAATTTATTTTACAATGTATACTTTTATTGCTAAATTTGTTTTTAAAGTATACATTGTACGTTTGAATAAATAACTTTCTTGTTAGTTTACAATGTATACTTTTAAAAAAATAATAATAATAATCACTTTTAATCGAGTGTTTAAAAGTTTACTTTTACAATGTATTATATATATTTTGTGTAATTTAAATTTTTTAAAAATTTATTTTACACTGTATACTTTTATTGCTAAATTTGTTTTTAAAGTATACATTGTACGTTTGAATAAATAACTTTCTTGTTAGTTTACAATGTATACTTTTAAAAAAATAATAATAATAATCACTTTTAATCGAGTGTTTAAAAGTTTACTTTTACAATGTATTATATATATTTTGTGTAATTTAAATTTTTTAAAAATTTATTTTACAATGTATACTTTTATTGCTAAATTTGTTTTTAAAGTATACATTGTACGTTTGAATAAATAACCTTCTTGTTAGTTTACAATGTATACTTTAAAAAAAAAATAATAATAATAATAATCACTTTTAATCGAGTGTTTAAAAGTTTACTTTTACAATGTATTATATATATTTTGTGTAATTTAAATTTTTTAAAAATTTATTTTACACTGTATACTTTTATTGCTA
>NW_027411629.1:72500-82500 GCF_049639745.1 Rhodnius prolixus | reverse complement strand
TCGCTGCCGACCGGTGATAATAAGCACAGTCCTAGGAACAGTTTACCAACAGTAGGCGGAATAGTTAACCGGTTAAAAATCCGAATTGAAACTATTTTTTACCAACCCACTTGCAAACAGCCATATTTTAGGACACTTTCCATTATATATATTTTTACATATATATAATTTCATGTGGCTCAACACCATAATTCGTTACTGTCAATTTTATCCAGTATATAAAACGGCTAAAACTGTTTTAAAGAAAATACCTTAACGGTATAACTTAGAACAGACATAATAGCCAAATACTTAGAATATTTATTGACAGGTCACAACGTCCTACTAAGGGAGAAGTGCGGTCCACCATTACCCTTGCTATTCAAATGAGAGCGACCAAACCCACTATCACAGCTGTTACACTGAATAGGGCGAGAGGCCATCTCAAATCATTTAAAAGTTGAGCAAATGGTAAGACGTGAATCTCCCCTTCCGGATATTCAGGTCTTTTCCGTTTACCCCTGAGCGGTTTCACGTACTCTTGAACTCTCTCTTCAAAGTTCTTTTCAACTTTCCCTCACGGTACTTGTTCGCTATCGGTCTCGTGGTTGTATTTAGCCTTAGATGGAGTTTACCACCTACTTAGGGCTGCACTCTCAAGCAACCCGACTCTAAGGAGAGGCCCACCCGAAATAGACATTTGCCAACAACGGGCCTGGCACCCTCTCGGGACCGTGGCCTCGTTCAAGATGGACTTGGGCGAAATGCACATATCTTGGGGTTAATTGAGCCCTCCCAAACACTACATTTCCCTAAAAGCAATGCTTTTGGGATTCAGTGCTGGGCTAATCCCTGTTCACTCGCAGCTACTAAGGGAATCCCTGTTGGTTTCTTTTCCACCGCTTACTAATATGCTTAAATTCAGCGGGGAATCCCACCTAATCTGAGGTCGAAATATTTTTTTAATTTTTTTTCTTTCCTTTCTTGCAAAAAATTACTTTGTTCTATAATTGCCTTTAATATAGTTAACATTAATAACAAATCTAATTACCTGGGATTTATAGTATAATTGAAAAAATTTCCATTTATTTATAAAATTTAGCAGCAAATTTACAAGTAAAACTTTATTAGTGGATCAAGTTTTTCTTTTTTTTTACAAATAGGGAATAGAAAAAAATTCGCCTAGACTATATCTAACTAGCGAAAATTTATTAAATTCTTTTCCCTTTGTAATTGTAAAAAAATTGAAACAAAGAAAAATTATCTTTTTTTCACCACTTAATACTTGCAATAAAATTATATTGCCACTAACCAGGTTATAGATTTTTAACATTATTGATTGTTTAAAAAACTATATTTACATTATAGAAAGCAATTTTTAAGTAATGACAAGAAAAAGGGAAAAAAAAAATAAATTATAAAGTATTTAAAAATGCTGAATTACTATAAAAAAGATGTGTACTTTTTATAGAAAAAAACAGGACATTTCATTTTTTTTCATATCCTTTTTCCTTTAAAAAAAAGTTATATAGCAAAAACCCCAATATACAAATATACTTTGTGTGTGAGAGGCTTGCTGCTACTACTAGTTTTAAAGAAAAAAAATAATGGGATGAAAAAAAAACTTGCGCGCACTATTTTTATATAAAAAATATATGCTAGCAATTATTTAACGACCCTCAGACAGGCGTGGCCCTTGGATAGAATCCCAGGGCCGCAATGTGCGTTCAAAATGTCGATGTTCATGTGTCCTGCAGTTCACATGACGACGCGCAGTTTGCTGCGTCTTTCATCGACCCACGAGCCGAGTGATCCGCCGCTCAGGGTAATAATTTTGTTTTAAAAAATAATTGAAACTTTTCTTTTTTTATAAATTTTAATATTTAACCTTATAAGGTTAATATTAAAAAATAAATTATTAACTTTCACGCAAATATGGTTGGAAAATTAAATCTACCATAAATGCAAGAACTAAATAATTTTTTTTCTTTATTAATGATCCTTCCGCAGGTTCACCTACGGAAACCTTGTTACGACTTTTACTTCCTCTAAATGATCAAGTTTGGTCATCTTTCCAGCGTACATCAATACCAACAAAGTTAATAAAGAATAACCGCCAGTCCGAAGACCTCACTAAATCATTCAATCGGTAGTAGCGACGGGCGGTGTGTACAAAGGGCAGGGACGTAATCAACGCGAGCTTATGACTCGCGCTTACTGGGAATTCCTCGTTCATGGGGAACAATTGCAAGCCCCAATTCCTAGCACGAAGGAGGTTCAGCGGGTTACCCGGGCCTTTCGGCCAGGGAAGTACACGCTGATTCCTTCAGTGTAGCGCGCGTGCGGCCCAGGACATCTAAGGGCATCACAGACCTGTTATTGCTCAATCTCGTGCGGCTGTAAGCCGCCTGTCCCTTTAAGAAGAATAAGTGTCGCCGGTAGCATTGATACCGGTATCGTCTAGTTAATAGGCTAGAGTCTCGTTCGTTATCGGAATTAACCAGACAAATCGATCCACCAACTAAGAACGGCCATGCACCACTACCCACTGAATCAAGAAAGAGCTATCAATCTGTCAATCCTTCCAATGTCCTGGCCTGGTGAGGTTTCCCGTGTTGAGTCAAATTAAGCCGCAGGCTCCACTCCTGGTGGTGCCCTTCCGTCAATTCCTTTAAGTTTCAGCTTTGCAACCATACTTCCCCCGGAACCCAAAAGCTTTGGTTTCCCGGGTAGAAGCTCCCCGCCGAGTCATTAAAGGAACATCGGCGGATCGCTGGCTGGCATCGTTTATGGTTAGAACTAGGGCGGTATCTAATCGCCTTCGAACCTCTAACTTTCGTTCTTGATCAATTAAGACATACTTGGCAAATGCTTTCGCTCTAGTGCGTCTTGCGACGATCCAAGAATTTCACCTCTAACGTCGCAATACGAATGCCCCCGCCAGTCCACATTGATCATTACCTCATATTCCTAAAACCAACAAAATAGAACCGAGGTCCTGTTTTATCATTCCATGCACCACTATTCAGGCAGATATTTCAGCCTGCTTTAAGCACTCTAATTTGTTCAAAGTGAACGTGTCGGCCTACCTCGACACTCGTTTAAGAGCACCGAAGTAGGAGAGATCGGCCAACAAAAGTACACACGACGCTAACATCGGCCTTTAAAAGCCTAATGCAGCATCGTGGACCCTGTTCACCACCGACAGGACATGCCGCGAACATGCCAGTTACACCGACAGGCGGCGAACCGACAGCGCGGCACGCAGAACCAACTACGAGCTTTTTAACCGCAACAACTTTAATATACGCTATTGGAGCTGGAATTACCGCGGCTGCTGGCACCAGACTTGCCCTCCAATGGATCCTTGTTAAAGGATTTAAAGTGTACTCATTCCGATTACGGGGCCTCAATAGAGTCCCGTATCGTTATTTTTTGTCACTACCTCCCCGTGCCGGGAGTGGGTAATTTGCGTGCCTGCTGCCTTCCTTGGATGTGGTAGCCGTTTCTCAGGCTCCCTCTCCGGAATCGAACCCTGATTCCCCGTTACCCGTGAGGGCCATGGTAGACACAGAGTCTACCATCGACAGCTGATAAGTCAGGCGTTTGAAAGAGATGTCGTCAGTACGGTGACTGTACGATCACAAGTGTTATCTAGATTCACCAAAACAACGCCCAGACAAGCCGGGCGAATGGTTTTGATCTAATAAAAGCGTCCTTTCCATTTCTGGTCCGGACTTAGTTGCATGTATTAGCTCTAGAATTACCACAGTTATCCACGTACGAAACGTGAAAACTCTAGTAAATTAAAACTGGTTTACTGAGCCCTTTGCGGTTTCACTTTAATTTAGTATGTACTGACACTTGCATGGCTTAAGCTTTGAGACAAGCATATGACTACTGGCAGGATCAACCAGAGAGTTTTTAAATCCTCCTTTAGAGAACATATAAAAACAATCTTGAAGATTTTTCTTTTATTATAGTTTTAAATTTTGCTAATAAAAAATAAAACATTTATAATAAAAGTTTGTTTTCGATTACAAATAATGATAAATTTTTTTATGAGGAAAAAAATATTCCCCACAAAATACAAGACTATTCAACTTTTTGTTTCCTTTTTCCAAATTTAGCATTATTGCGAAAAATAAAATTTTCTTACTTTAAAAATAAAAATTAGTTTTATTAACAAAATCTTTCTAACTTTAAAATATTATATGTAATATATATAAAGAAGAAAATTTGTCGCCAAACTATTTTTTATATTATAGGTAACCAGTTTGCCGCTATATATTTTCTATGTGAATGTTGCAAAGAACAAACACACAACGGCTATAGCTGTAACACAAATTATACTAGCAATAATAAAAATTAAAAGTAGTAGGTAATAGAATTTCTACCTGCTTGCTGTAAGCAACAACAACACATAAGCAGGTAGAATGCACCATTCTTAAACATATAACTATCTAAACTAGTTTACCATGTATATATATTTTTTGAAAATATATATCGTACATATAATCTTTTACACACGTTTGTATATACAAATACTTGAAAAGAACATATTAAAATATATATGTAATCTCATCAAAATTATATAAATTTTTTTAAAAAAGAAATAAAATTCTAAAAGTATACATTCTAATGTATACATTGTAGTTTTAAAAAACGAATATATCTGTTAGTTTACAATGTATACTTTTAATAATTATTAATTTGGATGTGTGTGTTATTTAGGCTTTATTTTCTTTTAAATTCTTAATTTTTAAAAATCTACATTTTATACTTCTATTGATAATTTTGTCTGTCTGTCTGAAATTCTAATGTATACATTGTACGTTTAAAAATTTTTTTTTAAAGTTAATTTACAATGCATACTTTTGTATTTACAAGTTCACTTTTACAATGTACACTTTTATTATATATTTTTTAGTTTTTTTTTTTTTTTTTATCTACTTTACAATGTATACTTTTATTGCTAAATTTGTCTAAAAGTATACATTCAAATGGTATACATTGTACGTTTAAATAAATAATTTTCTTGTTAGTTTACAATGTATACTTTTAAAAAAATAATAATAATAATCACTTTTAATCGAGTGTTTAAAAGTTTACTTTTACAATGTATTATATATATTTTGTGTAATTTAAATTTTTTAAAAATTTATTTTACACTGTATACTTTTATTGCTAAATTTGTTTTTAAAGTATACATTGTACGTTTGAATAAATAACTTTCTTGTTAGTTTACAATGTATACTTTTAAAAAAATAATAATAATAATCACTTTTAATCGAGTGTTTAAAAGTTTACTTTTACAATGTATTATATATATTTTGTGTAATTTAAATTTTTTAAAAATTTATTTTACAATGTATACTTTTATTGCTAAATTTGTTTTTAAAGTATACATTGTACGTTTGAATAAATAACCTTCTTGTTAGTTTACAATGTATACTTTAAAAAAAAAAAAAAAAATAATAATAATCACTTTTAATCGAGTGTTTAAAAGTTTACTTTTACAATGTATTATATATATTTTGTGTAATTTAAATTTTTTAAAAATTTATTTTACACTGTATACTTTTATTGCTAAATTTGTTTTTAAAGTATACATTGTACGTTTGAATAAATAACTTTCTTGTTAGTTTACAATGTATACTTTTAAAAAAATAATAATAATAATCACTTTTAATCGAGTGTTTAAAAGTTTACTTTTACAATGTATTATATATATTTTGTGTAATTTAAATTTTTTAAAAATTTATTTTACAATGTATACTTTTATTGCTAAATTTGTTTTTAAAGTATACATTGTACGTTTGAATAAATAACTTTCTTGTTAGTTTACAATGTATACTTTTAAAAAAATAATAATAATAATCACTTTTAATCGAGTGTTTAAAAGTTTACTTTTACAATGTATTATATATATTTTGTGTAATTTAAATTTTTTAAAAATTTATTTTACAATGTATACTTTTATTGCTAAATTTGTTTTTAAAGTATACATTGTACGTTTGAATAAATAACCTTCTTGTTAGTTTACAATGTATACTTTAAAAAAAAAAAAATAATAATAATAATCACTTTTAATCGAGTGTTTAAAAGTTTACTTTTACAATGTATTATATATATTTTGTGTAATTTAAATTTTTTAAAAATTTATTTTACACTGTATACTTTTATTGCTAAATTTGTTTTTAAAGTATACATTGTACGTTTAAAAATTTTTTTTTAAAGTTAATTTACAATGCATACTTTTGTATTTACAAGTTCACTTTTACAATGTACACTTTTATTATATATTTTTTAGTTTTTTTTTTTTTTTTTATCTACTTTACAATGTATACTTTTATTGCTAAATTTGTCTAAAAGTATACATTCAAATGGTATACATTGTACGTTTAAATAAATAATTTTCTTGTTAGTTTACAATGTATACTTTTAAAAAAATAATAATAATAATCACTTTTAATCGAGTGTTTAAAAGTTTACTTTTACAATGTATTATATATATTTTGTGTAATTTAAATTTTTTAAAAATTTATTTTACACTGTATACTTTTATTGCTAAATTTGTTTTTAAAGTATACATTGTACGTTTGAATAAATAACTTTCTTGTTAGTTTACAATGTATACTTTTAAAAAAATAATAATAATAATCACTTTTAATCGAGTGTTTAAAAGTTTACTTTTACAATGTATTATATATATTTTGTGTAATTTAAATTTTTTAAAAATTTATTTTACAATGTATACTTTTATTGCTAAATTTGTTTTTAAAGTATACATTGTACGTTTGAATAAATAACCTTCTTGTTAGTTTACAATGTATACTTTAAAAAAAAAAAAAAAAATAATAATAATCACTTTTAATCGAGTGTTTAAAAGTTTACTTTTACAATGTATTATATATATTTTGTGTAATTTAAATTTTTTAAAAATTTATTTTACACTGTATACTTTTATTGCTAAATTTGTTTTTAAAGTATACATTGTACGTTTGAATAAATAACTTTCTTGTTAGTTTACAATGTATACTTTTAAAAAAATAATAATAATAATCACTTTTAATCGAGTGTTTAAAAGTTTACTTTTACAATGTATTATATATATTTTGTGTAATTTAAATTTTTTAAAAATTTATTTTACAATGTATACTTTTATTGCTAAATTTGTTTTTAAAGTATACATTGTACGTTTGAATAAATAACTTTCTTGTTAGTTTACAATGTATACTTTTAAAAAAATAATAATAATAATCACTTTTAATCGAGTGTTTAAAAGTTTACTTTTACAATGTATTATATATATTTTGTGTAATTTAAATTTTTTAAAAATTTATTTTACACTGTATACTTTTATTGCTAAATTTGTTTTTAAAGTATACATTGTACGTTTGAATAAATAACTTTCTTGTTAGTTTACAATGTATACTTTTAAAAAAATAATAATAATAATCACTTTTAATCGAGTGTTTAAAAGTTTACTTTTACAATGTATTATATATATTTTGTGTAATTTAAATTTTTTAAAAATTTATTTTACAATGTATACTTTTATTGCTAAATTTGTTTTTAAAGTATACATTGTACGTTTGAATAAATAACCTTCTTGTTAGTTTACAATGTATACTTTAAAAAAAAAAAAAATAATAATAATAATCACTTTTAATCGAGTGTTTAAAAGTTTACTTTTACAATGTATTATATATATTTTGTGTAATTTAAATTTTTTAAAAATTTATTTTACACTGTATACTTTTATTGCTAAATTTGTTTTTAAAGTATACATTGTACGTTTGAATAAATAACTTTCTTGTTAGTTTACAATGTATACTTTTAAAAAAATAATAATAATAATCACTTTTAATCGAGTGTTTAAAAGTTTACTTTTACAATGTATTATATATATTTTGTGTAATTTAAATTTTTTAAAAATTTATTTTACAATGTATACTTTTATTGCTAAATTTGTTTTTAAAGTATACATTGTACGTTTGAATAAATAACTTTCTTGTTAGTTTACAATGTATACTTTTAAAAAAATAATAATAATAATCACTTTTAATCGAGTGTTTAAAAGTTTACTTTTACAATGTATTATATATATTTTGTGTAATTTAAATTTTTTAAAAATTTATTTTACACTGTATACTTTTATTGCTAAATTTGTTTTTAAAGTATACATTGTACGTTTGAATAAATAACTTTCTTGTTAGTTTACAATGTATACTTTTAAAAAAATAATAATAATAATCACTTTTAATCGAGTGTTTAAAAGTTTACTTTTACAATGTATTATATATATTTTGTGTAATTTAAATTTTTTAAAAATTTATTTTACAATGTATACTTTTATTGCTAAATTTGTTTTTAAAGTATACATTGTACGTTTGAATAAATAACTTTCTTGTTAGTTTACAATGTATACTTTTAAAAAAATAATAATAATAATCACTTTTAATCGAGTGTTTAAAAGTTTACTTTTACAATGTATTATATATATTTTGTGTAATTTAAATTTTTTAAAAATTTATTTTACACTGTATACTTTTATTGCTAAATTTGTTTTTAAAGTATACATTGTACGTTTGAATAAATAACTTTCTTGTTAGTTTACAATGTATACTTTTAAAAAAATAATAATAATAATCACTTTTAATCGAGTGTTTAAAAGTTTACTTTTACAATGTATTATATATATTTTGTGTAATTTAAATTTTTTAAAAATTTATTTTACAATGTATACTTTTATTGCTAAATTTGTTTTTAAAGTATACATTGTACGTTTGAATAAATAACCTTCTTGTTAGTTTACAATGTATACTTTAAAAAAAAAAAAAATAATAATAATAATCACTTTTAATCGAGTGTTTAAAAGTTTACTTTTACAATGTATTATATATATTTTGTGTAATTTAAATTTTTTAAAAATTTATTTTACACTGTATACTTTTATTGCTAAATTTGTTTTTAAAGTATACATTGTACGTTTGAATAAATAACTTTCTTGTTAGTTTACAATGTATACTTTTAAAAAAATAATAATAATAATCACTTTTAATCGAGTGTTTAAAAGTTTACTTTTACAATGTATTATATATATTTTGTGTAATTTAAATTTTTTAAAAATTTATTTTACACTGTATACTTTTATTGCTAAATTTGTTTTTAAAGTATACATTGTACGTTTGAATAAATAACTTTCTTGTTAGTTTACAATGTATACTTTTAAAAAAATAATAATAATAATCACTTTTAATCGAGTGTTTAAAAGTTTACTTTTACAATGTATTATATATATTTTGTGTAATTTAAATTTTTTAAAAATTTATTTTACAATGTATACTTTTATTGCTAAATTTGTTTTTAAAGTATACATTGTACGTTTGAATAAATAACCTTCTTGTTAGTTTACAATGTATACTTTAAAAAAAAAAAAATAATAATAATAATCACTTTTAATCGAGTGTTTAAAAGTTTACTTTTACAATGTATTATATATATTTTGTGTAATTTAAATTTTTTAAAAATTTATTTTACACTGTATACTTTTATTGCTAAATTTGTTTTTAAAGTATACATTGTACGTTAAAATAAAAAAACATTTTGTTAGTTTACAATGTATACTTTTATTAAATATATTGTGTAGTTTTAAAAATTTATTTTACATTGTATACTTTTATTGCTAAATTTGTTTTAAAAGTATACATTGTACGTTTGAATAAATAACTTTCTTGTTAGTTTACAATGTATACTTTTATTATATATTTTGTGTATAATTTGAATTTTATAAAATTTATTTTACAATGTATACTTTTAATAAAAAACTTTCTTAACAAAAAGTTTACTTTCACAATGTACACACTTTGATCATTACATAACGTTATAGATTTTTTTATTTTTATTATTATTTTTTTTAATTCTAAATTTTTAAAATCAACTTTTTATTGTTATCTTTTATTTTGAAAAATCTACAATTTATACTTTTATAATTAATATTTTTAGAACATTGTAT